>NW_020290819.1:0-150031 GCF_003184695.1 Aspergillus brunneoviolaceus CBS 621.78
AATCATTTCTGCTGTCTGAGAAGGATATCTGGATTGGGAGCCTGGTCGAAGACATGTTCCATTTTCGTTTCTCTTCTTCCCCTTCCTTCCCCCCTTTTCCCTCCTACGATTTCTGCAACGGCCGTTGCTCGGGTCGTTGGGCTTGGGGGCAAAAGTGGCTAGACCACGCGTCTCTCGGAGGATGATGGCCTTGGTTGTAATTTGGATTCTCCGTCCTTTTGTGATTTAGCCATAGTCAATGTAGTCCTTTGTAATGTATGAGTTGTTGTCTGATTGTGGTTTCGTCATAGGAAATGGTGCTCGACGGGCTGAGTGATACTCTGTAGCACATTCTACGTAGGAGCCTGCTCTACAGAGAGGGGATTGTACCGTACGGACTACCATGTACGGAGTAGCCACGTATGAAGGGAGGAATAACTAATTGGATCTTCTTCCTTGCTCATCCCTGGTGGCAGATCTAGATCAGACCAATCTAAGTATAGATAGATCTATTGCTTCTTCTCCTAGTCGAAGCCTAGCTTGGGTATAATGCGGGCCTTGATCGGTCGCTACTCTTCTGGATTGTTCGATTGGGGACTGCAAATGCAAGCTGGCCCCAGCTGCAACACCAGTAGTACAGTGGTTGGGGGAACACTGGGATATAGCAGAGTGATGCGTGGAAGGAGGTTATTGGTTTATCTCTAATTGGAACTCTGGAGAGCTACAGTAGTACCATGCATAATATGAGTATGAGGTAGGCATGGGGATTATAGATAGTCCAAACTACAGCCATTTGTTGTTGCAGCAGAAGCTAATAGATATGCAGCGTAGCATATCCATACGATACCGTACGAGAAGCATACCGTTTATTACGCTATCGTCTTCCGCAGCTATTCGTACTGTACTGTATGTCCACCGCATCTGCTGAGAGGGTCGCTGATACACATTTTCATCCTAAGGAAGGAGGTAAGAAAAACAACGAGATGAAAGGGCCCATATGATGCTAGGAAACTCCCCAGGGAACGAACCATGATCGTTAGTATCGAGGCTTCTAGACCAAGTTCCGCCGAAGTGAAGGACTCCCAGCACCACGTCATCTGGGCTTCTTCAAAGCCCTCGACGTCATGAGCGAATCATCACGTGATGTGACGCACCGTCCTTGGGGAAACAGGCCCGATTTCCATTCCGTAACCGCCAGCTCGTCCTTTTGAATCTCACCTCTCCTTCCCTTTCCTCTTCCACCAGCTCTGCCAAAAACATCCTGCCTACTGATAACGATTCGACTCTTCTCCTTCACAACCACCTTGTTCGTACTCTTCCCCCTCCAACCCCCCGAAAACCTTCCCCAAACTTTCAACTTTCCATCTCACAATACCTCGATCTAATCGTAGTTGTTCAGATTAGCTTGTCCAATCCATCCGAAATGGCTTCTTTCCAGGATCGTGCTCAGCACGCCATTGCCCAGCTCGACAAGGAGGTAAGTGTCGTGTGTGCGTCGGCTTCGGCCTCATCCGTGTCTTGCTTTGTGTGAACTGTGACATCTCAGGCTTCATTTGCTCTGATTTGTGTGATTGTTGTTTGCTTTGCTGCTTTTCCCATCCCCGAGGGATGAAGCTCCTACCATGTTTTGATATTTCTGAAGCTAATCTTCCCTTTTTGTGGGAACTCCTCTTCAGCTCTCCAAGTACCCCCTTCTCAACAACCTTGAGCGCCAGTCCTCCGTCCCCAAGGTCTACGTGATCCTCGGCCTGGTTGGTATCTACACCTTCCTCGTCTTCTTCAACATTGCCGGTGAATTCCTCGTCAACCTCGCCGGTTTTGTCATCCCTGGCTACTACTCCCTCAACGCCCTCTTCACCGCCGGTAAGGCCGACGACACGCAGGTATGTTTTGCAATTCTGATCTTTCTACACCAATAGTCGACAATGATGCTAACCCGACAATCTTCTGCAGTGGTTGACGGTATGTCCCCGTGATCGCATTCTCTTATCGCGCTTCAGGCGGCATGGGTCCCGAGATGGAGATACTCTCCATCCCGACCATCCGACCTTGGAGCACGTGACGTCTGTTCGTCAGCAGCAACTAACATGTGATTGTGCCATAGTACTGGGTTGTTTATGCCTTCTTCACCGTCCTTGAGAGCGCCGTCAGCGCTCCCTACTGGTTCCGTACGTATCCGTTGCTCTTCTTCGGGGGTGGTGGTCATTGATGAAGTAACGAAACGACTAATGTGCGCGAATTACAGCCTTCTACTACATCTTCAAGTTCGCCCTTGTCCTCTGGATGGCTCTGCCCCAGACCAAGTATGTCACCCTGTTCAACCCGCCCATTGTTGTTTAGGGGTTGCCTAAGCCGACTCTGACTGACCCTTTCTTCTAGCGGTGCTCAAATCGTCTTCCACTCTTTCATCCAGCCCGTGCTCGGTCGCTTCTTCCAGGGTGGTTCCACCTCTGCGAACCTCCGCGCCCAGGCCGACGCTGCCACCAAGGCGCAGTAAATAGACTTTACTTAGAAAGTTGAGCAGCTGTGAGGCCGATCTGCAGTCTCCATAGACTGTAGATCAGACCCCAGGGCTCTCGACAGGTGGAGGTCGAAAAAAACCCCGAACCAGCCGGCGGAGTGTTGGATATGACGTCTTCTTTGATATGTTTGGACGATTCATGTTCTTTTGAACTGGATTGAATAAAGATTGAAAAGAGGGAAGGTAATCACCTGGAGTTCTTGGGACTCCTGGTGGAGAAAACGGAGAGTCTGGGCTGGGCCAATCCTTGTCATGTTACTCTTGTTTTGTCATGAATTGCTTGGGCAGTAGAACGTTTTATGGATGTGATTGATGGATGATGCATGATGGAGGGGGCGGGAAACGCTACGGGCGGGACTAATTGATAGATCGAGTCCCGTGCCGTAGTGGATGATTTAGCTAGGTATATTGGATGCATAATGTCTCTCGGTAATTTGAGCACTGTTGATTGCGTCTTTGATTGGCTTCCTTCTCCGAGTATGACACATTTGCCCTGAAACGTCGAGAGCCAAGACAAGACAAGTCATAAGGGGACTAACATCATCCTAAAGTCGTATCGTATAGTACAGTACATCCACAAGATTTAGATATGTTGGCCCACCGCGAGACGAAAGTCATGCTTCACTTTCGCCCATGACCAAAACCCTTGGGGTGCCGGACACCGCCAGGGAGAGAAAATGAATAGATAGATAGAAAGCAATATGATGAAAATGCCCTGGGTATCTGTAGCCCAGCCAATGCAGATGCAAATGCAAGCAGACAAGACCGCTGAGGGTGGGACCCCCCTTCCGCCTTCCTCTTAATACAGCCCAAACCTATTCTGCCACCCATCTGTGCGCGGGTTGAGGACAATGCGATAAGGGAAGGGGTTGGAGTCGCTGGTCGTGATGGGTGGGATATGATCCTTATCGCGATTGACCACGGCGAGGATCTTGAGTGCAGCCTTCTGGAGCATATTCTCCATTGCTTTGCGGACCTTAGCCCGTTCTAAAAATTGAAATGGTGGTCAGTCATAGGAGTCGCCATTAACCGGCCTCGTTTTTGCAACAATTCGACAGGATGGGTATGACATTGGGGCGGGGTAGGGGAAGAGCCGAGGAAGGAAAATGCCAGATGTCGGAGGGGAAATGTCCACCGGCGTGAAGTCTATATATGCCATACATACCAGATTCAGTCCGTGGCGTGGCGATAGTCACGTCCAGATTCCAGACCTCCCAGCAGACTTCCTCCTCACCTTTGCCCGCTAGGCCGCCAAACCAGATGCCGGAGCGTCGGCGTCGCTTCTCGTAGAATTCCACTGCGATGCGGCCGCGGACGCCGCCCCCGGCACTGCCACTACCACCACCGCCGCCGCTGGTTGCCGAGTGTTGGCGGACGAGGGAGCTGATGCGCGAGTCGATGAGAGTTTCGAGGTCGACGTCGTTGATGGCGGGGAGAGTGAAGTCTAGAACGTCAAAGGTGGTGGGTCGGATGGAGGGGAAGTATCGGTGGAAGAAGATCAGGTTGAGGATACCTAAGGAATTTTGAGGGAAAGTGTTGGTTAATTGAAGATTAAATGGAAAGGTTTCTCTGATGTGTTTAGGAGAATTGGACAACGGGGAACTGACCCTTTAAGACGTCTCGAACGGTGGTGGTGTCGGCAAAGATTTCAAGGAAGTACTCCGGAGGCGTTTTGCGGGGCTCCATCTTCCCTAGAAACTCGTTCCGGGGCCCGGAAATGGCGGGCGCGGGGAGGGTGTTGTGCTCGTCGGGTTGGATAATACCGTTCAGACTATCGCTTCTCCGAATACCGAGGGCGAAGTTCTATATTTCTCCGCGCTGTGCAGTGCAAGGTGGAGAGTATGCGGTGTGTTTGAAGGAGGGGGATGGGGATGATGATTGAAACCCGGGGTTGTAAGGGCCGCTGGAGGGCGATGACGCTGTCGTTGGGGATCGGGGGTTGGATTGGAGGGGGGGCAATTGTCTTATGATCGCCGGGAAGTCTCACATGGAGCAAGGTTCATGAGGGGTGCATGTTCTGCCAGTAGCAAGATATACTGAGTTTGAATATGTATGAAAAGGTCATGGAGGATGTAGGGGGAAGATTGGGAGGAGGTGTAGTAATAGAGAGAGAGAGAGAGAGAGAGAGAGTGGGTGCATTGAAAGAGTGGAGGGGAAGCAGGAGGAGGAGATAATGGGAAAGTCGGTTCCAGTCAGTCATCCTTGGTATGTAAAATCATTGTAATCGGCATAATTAATCAATCTTACCCCACGCTGGCTGATTCTCTACTCTCCTTCCCTGAACATCACCTCTCTCCTGATTTAATTGTTTCTTTGTGTTCTCTTCTATTATGAGTCAAGTCTACCTTACATGAAGCATTTGTAGACCATGCTATACAAGGACTGCGATTGATGCGCCGTATCTTTGGAGGTTATGTATGACAATTCAAGGTTGTCTTTCAGGTACGGTACAGGTCAGGTCAGCCTGACAGCCCAGGCACCAGTTTTCAGGCCGGATAAGGATCCAGCAGCAGCAGCAGCAGCAGCGATGATGCAACCTTTTGAATGGACAGGTAAGTAGATTGAATCGAGATTAGTACTCATACATTACATGCTCTTTATAGTACACAGTAAGTTGCCAATAGGTTAGTCAATTATTCAAAAATACTAGACCCATCTCAGTGAAGATCACACACAACTCTGAAGCTGGACACAAGCTGTTATCATACGCCGAACTGGTTTAGCCGAGGCCGGATTGTCCTCCCTCTCTCTACTCGCCGACCGTGTGCCAGCTCTCCCTCCCATTCCCCCCCCCCGGTTGCTTTCCTTTTCACGCCTCTTACCATCCTGATCCTTCATTTTTAAATTCTTTCCTGTCAAAACACCCTCTGCTCTCTTCTCTTCTACTCCTGCTTCTTACATAGGATGATCTGATCTTCTCCCACTTCCCCCAACAATCTCCTGCTGACGCCCCCGATCATCGCTCCACTCCACCATGATCAGTGCCACTAAGCGCTGGTTCCAGCGCAATCGCAAGGGCCTTGCAATCGGAGCCGGCGTTATCGGCGCGGGCTATCTTGCCGGTCAATATGTACTGGGCAAGATCTCGGAAGCAAGCGAGCGTATGGGAAGTGATCGTATTGCTCGAGAGAAGTATGTGATCTCTTCGCTGATGAAAGAGCTCGGGCCGTGTTGCGATGTGCTCGTGTGCTCCGAAGTGGTCGCTGACGAGCCCTACCCCGATCTAGTCTACGGAGACGCTTCGAACAGAACCAAACCGACTGTACCTACACTATCCTAGCACTCTTACCCACTGCAGCGGAGGATATACTGGAGGCATTGCCGGTCGAGGAGTTGACGAAAGAGCTACAAAAGAAGCGCGCGGAGCGGTTAGCTCGCCTCGGCACGGCGGAGGGAACAAGCTCTGATCTAAGCTCAATCTCGCCGAGTATCACAGACGATGATCGCCGAAGCCTCTCCAGCTTCCAGAGCGATGGCTTTGTCCGCGCAAGTCAGCTAGGAGAATCCACACTTGAGGTTGCCGCACCCTCGCCGTCGCCAAAGCGCAACAAGACTCAGTTGTGGAATGAGGTTAAGATCACCTGTAAGTTGCTTTCGGCTGTGCTTTGGCCAATTTCGGGAGCTGACGGTTTCATGGCAGCTATCACTAGGTCCTTTACGCTGATCTACACCCTATCCTTACTGACTATCTTCACTCGTATTCAACTTAACCTTCTGGGTCGTCGAAATTACCTGTCTAGCGTGATTTCTATGGCCACACCCCCAGCGGATGCATCGACTATCAGACTTGAAGATCATGATGATGATGACCTTACACAGACTCTGGGTAATGACTTCGAAACCAACCGGCGCTATCTGGCCTTCAGTTGGTGGCTTCTTCACCGTGGCTGGAAGCAATTGATGGAGGAGGTGCAATCAGCTGTGACGGAAGTATTCGGGTCGTGCAACCCCAGAGAGGATATTTCGCGCGGCAAGCTGGCAGAATTGACCCTGCAAGTCCGAAGGAAAGTGGAGGGGGATACCGAGGAAGACAGAAAGTAGGTTTGACTCTTGTCATATGTCTGCTGGCATGTCATTGACCATTTAGACACCGGAAGTGGCTATCCTATCTGCTTCCCCCGAGAGAGGAGGAGGATCATCTACTGGAAGAGTCTGGTGTTCTAGGAGTGACGGAACCCTCGACCCCTCAAACCACTGCGACACTACGGCACCTGTTGGACGAGACAGCTGACCTCATTGACTCTCCGACATTTACCCGCGTTGTCTTGCTTCTCAACAACGAGTGCTTCGAAACCTTGATCCAGCAATGCGCAGCCGAAGCTTTTAAAGCATCGCACACGCCTGCCCCTCAGTCATTCACTTCCGTTGCTACGGTCGTCCCTGGGGCAGTCAGCTCAGAACCGAAGACTAAGCTGGCAAATGTGCTGGCCGTATTGGCTCGACAAGCCCATGTGATCGGCAACGGCACTGTGCCTCCCAACTTGTACCTTAATGCCATGGAACAAGGAGTTCGGGAGCTGGAAGCTTTTGCGGCCGTCGTGTACAGCTCCAACTTCGATGCTGAGCTGCTCGAGTCTGATGCGAAAACGCAGTCGATGAGATTGCCGGCAGAAGCAAGCTCTGACACGCCCTCTTCCCCTGGCCCCGTCATGGTTGACACGGAGGACATTGAGGACCAGGCTCTTCAATCGATGTCGAGTCTGACAGTTGCAGATGACTCAACCTTCGAGACGGCGTGGGGCAAGGCTGTAGAGGATCAACCCTCAACAGGACTAACTGCATGAATTGGAGAGATTCCCGCATTCTACGAAGATGTTGCTCCCTGAATGAACATTTAACGACCTTCCTCTACTATATATACTCGCAAGACCGGCGATTAAGCAAATACCACGAATGTATCTATTCTCCTTGACATGTCACTAGAACCGGAGATGACTAGCGGATAGAGGGCGGAATAACCCGGCGCTGAAATTGGGCAAATGTACGATATCGGGAAACCAATCATAGCCTGATCACCTCCTCAAACTGAAAGAAATTTCGATCGTCGCAACCTACTTCCATGCCTAGGAGGGGTCACGTCTGGAATCCATTCATACATACGTAGTAGATTTCATAAAATGCGGGGAGAAGCGAGTGGACCCGCCTGGCAGCTGCCTTAGTCATCCGAGTATGGGGTAACTAACTAACTAATCCACTTCAATACTAGTCAATTCTTTCTACTTCTAAAGCTGAACTCGGCCACAACTTACCGGACAGACTGATAGACTGCTCTAGAGCCATTGTACTTGCCGAGGGTGAGAGTTGAGCTGAAGGCTTTTATCTGGGGTTGGTATCTATGAAGAAAACGCCATATCCGGAAACATGTCCTGTAGAATGCTCGCCGGAATTGACAAGGTTATCTCCCGCAGCAGTCTTCTGTATGTTAAGCTCATATAGTAGATGCCTGATAATGTATATTCCAGCGATTTTAGCATAAAGTCGACCGTCAGGCCGCAAGTCCAATTCTTCAGCCGAGCTTCAAGTCGCAGGTCGGTACTGAGTGCCGGCTTAGGTGACTGGCTGGATTGGCTGGCACTGTCGGCTCTCATTGCATCTTTGATACCTAGTGAGCTGTAGCTGAGTAGTTGGGTGTTAACACAGCTGAGCTGACTTTTTCCTTCCCCTCTTCTCCTCTGCTTACTCTCCACAAATAGTCTCTGAAATCCCCTAATTCGGCGCTTCTCTGTTCCTCCCTGTTGATGCCCATGAGACTCGATTGTACTCATCTTTACCGAGTGAATTACGCACACAGACCGTCACTCCCAGAGTCCTGACCACCTTACTTCATCAGTCTTGAAAAGAAAGCAAGCACTACTGCAGATTGATTCATAAGCCCAGTGTCTACTCAAATTATCCTTAGGACCCGGTCTCTGAAGCTTGTACTCAAAGTGATATCAAGCACAATGGGTCGCGATCCAGGTATGTCCTCCCATACGGTTCATGCGCAGCACGATCCAGTGCTTTAACACCTTTATGTGCAACGTAGGGTCACCGTCCCCTTATTTCACCGAGATGAAGACCGAGGAGCAGATCCAGACGTCCGCCGCGGGCCTGCCCCCGCTGACTTCCACGACCGAGCGCAAATTGATGGCCAAGATTGACTGGCACGTCGTCCCATGCCTGTGCATAATGTATTTGCTGGCTTTCTTGGATCGGTATGTGTCCCTACGTCCCGGAAGATAGGTCCGTGATAGGTTCACTGACGGTGGACGGCTACAGGGTGAACATCAGTAACGCTGCGGTGCTCGGACTGCAGAAGGATCTCAACATTGTCACCGGTACCAAGTACAACACTGCATTGACCATCTTCTTCGTGCCATATGTGCTCTTCGAGATCCCGTCCAACCTGCTACTCAAGAAGCTGAAGCCACATGTGTGGTGTGAGTATCTGGAACTGTGCATAGTTGTGGTGTGGACATTGGCTGATATGTCGTCGATGCTCATAGTGTCCCTGTGCATGTTCGGTTTCGGCCTCGTCATGATTTGTCAAGGATTGGTGACTAGCTGGGGTGGATTGGTAACCACGCGCTGGTTCCTGGGTACAATTGCTCTCATGTTCGTTGTTGGGATGCAATTTAGGCTGATACGCAGGTCTTAGGGATGTTCGAAACGGGCATGTTCCCAGGGTGTAAGTGCTGTCTTTGTCGCTGTGCGTATTTGGCCACCGGACTAATCTGCAACTTACGTGCAAGGCTTCTATTTGCTCGGTACGTGGTATAAGCGAAGCGAAGCACAAAAGCGTTTCAGTTTCTTCTTCGGCTCCACCACCCTGGCGGGTGCCTTTGGTGGCCTCTTAGCTAGCGGTCTCGGAAAGATGGCTGGCCTGCGAGGCTACGGCGGCTGGCGATGGGTTTTCATCATCGAAGGCGTTCTCACGTGCGTGATTTCCTTCGTATGGTACTTCATCATTCCTGGGTTCCCAGAGGATGTCAAATGGATCAATGATGAGGAGCGAAGGTACATCCAGGCAAAACTGGCTCAGGATGTGGGCAAGGCCGGACACAATGCCCATTTCGGTTTCCGAGACGTGCTGGATGTGTTCAAGGACTGTAAGTACCGCGTTTATTAGTTCGGAAGGACGCTGACTAGGAGATGTAGACAAAATCTTTATTGGCGGGTTTATGTACTTTGGTCAGGTCGTCTCGGCCTATGGTATGTAGTATTGAGCTAGCCCCGGCAAAGCCTGTCACATGTTTGAAAGGACTTCGCTAACAGTTCCAGGGTATGCCTACTTTGCACCGTCTATCATCAAGACCTATGGATACGGAGGTATAGTGACCAGCCTTGGCTGACGGATTGACACCGTGCATTAACGTATGATGCAGCCATCCAAACGCAGCTGTACTCGATCCCACCATGGGCGGCCGCTTTCGTCTTCTCAATGATCATTGCGATTCTATCCGATAAATTCAAGCACCGGTTTGCGTTCACCTTGGTTCCTATGTTGGTCACCATGGCGGGATACGGGATCCTCTTGAATGTCCACGGTGTAGCTCATAGGAACGTTCAGTATGGCGCTCTTTTCATGGTCACCTGTGGCACCTACAGCGCAATGCCCGTGGTTGTCTGCTGGTATGCTATGAACCTAGGCGGCCATCGGCGACGCAGTGTAGGAACAGCATGGCAGATAGGGTTTGGGAACAGTAAGTAGCACAAAATTCAAGTGGGCCAGGGCAACCAGAGGATCTTTCATGCAGCTGACAGCAATCTCTAGTTGGTGGGTTCATTTCGACCTATGCCTTTCTAGCGAAAGATGCACCTCTCTACCGCAATGGATACATCATCAGTTTGTCCTTCCAGTGCTTCTCGGCCGCCTGCTGCATTATCTACTTCGCAGCGATCTGGGCTGCAAACAAGCGACGTGACCGCATTGTGGCCAGTAACACCCCGTCGACACTGCTCGACGACGAGGAAGAAATCAAAGGTGATCTGGCAGTGACGTACCGATACGCGTACTAGAAAAGATGTTATTAACAAGCGGGAACTGCTTGTTGCAATCTGGGATAGACATCTATCTGGTTATTTCCACCGACATCCACGAAGTAGACAGATAGGGCTAGGGCTTTTCATTGACTATGGGTGTAGTGGAGAGCGGTGAGGCGGAGGATATGGTCTTGCATGCAGCAGTATTGACCGAGCACAGCGTGGTCCTACTGATTATGAACCTTGAAGCATAATGAAGCATGAGTAATGAGAACCTCAATCACACACAGTCGTACTCATACAATCGTATTTCGAGTGAATCTGTACTCTGTCGGCCTAACGAGCCAACGAGAAGCCCCCCGGTCAAAGGATGCTGGGATATAGTCTACACCGGGCGGGAGTGTTGATGTCACGAGTGAAACCCAATGTGGTTCCCTGCGGTCTCGGTAAAGCAAAGGGTGGCCAGTGCGTAGCCAATCACAACCATCAGAGCACTAGCGAGCCCTTAGCGGCATTGGATGCTGAGTCAGCCACGGCGCACACAAGAAGCTCAACCGCGGCCGTTCTCCGTCTTTCTTCCAACCATCTCTTTCATCCTCGCAGAAGTGTGAGTATACTACTCCGACCCCCTATTGTTCGGGTTAGACAACAACTAACAGCCATCTTCTAGTCCTATCTACGAAGATGAGAGCCAAGTGGAGAAAGAAGCGCGTCCGTCGCCTTAAGCGCAAGCGCAGAAAGATGCGTGCTCGCAGGTGAGTTCAATTTGATAGCCATCATAGTCCAATAGTCAAAGCAATGGCTGACATATGTAACCGCAGCAAATAAATTACTCGCCCCCTCCATCTCAGCTCTGCATGTGAAGACTCAGGTTGAACGCTGAACACGACAATTGAAAACTAAGAATTGCAACGACGTCACGATGATGATTTTAAACCTTTTATGATCGTTCAACGTGGTTCCCTTCTCTCCACCATCTCGGATCAAGGGCCCTGTCCTGGTTTTATCTACCACTCGAATTCGGAATCCGCCGTTCAACAAATGGAACTTCGAAAATTCCGTTCCAATCCATCGGGTTCGAAAACGTCTTCGATTTCTCACGACGGCTTCTCTCGCGCTATTGTGGCCGGGCAGGGGAAGGGATGCGTTCTCTGCGGCGCGTCTCATCCATCCTTCGAGATTGGCAAATGTGTTTGGTAGGGTTGGAAAGGGATCGGTTTTGTTGATTCTGTACTTCTTATCATCATACGCCGATGTCTTTGAGCTTCTATGGGGAACTGGTCAATATCTCATGTCTCGAGATTTCACTGGTAAACAAAAAAATCAAGGGAATTTCGGGTCGTGGAGAGGTTTCTTTGAGAATTTATTCCAATCACAAAAAGTTCAAACGCAATCTCTTTTGCTACTTCAACGTAAAACCAAGAAATAAAGTAAAGTAGAAAATCGAAGTCGGTGCGATAGTGTACCGATTGTCGCACTCTGTCGACCTTCTTCAGAATTGACCATCCGACGCTGCTGGCCAGACAAATGGTGATAGACTAATTAATCATTTGTGTGTCCCCGTGATCTGCACCGCAATCGCGCCCTGCTGAGATAGTAGTCTCTCTCCGCCTTCCATTTCGGGACCAACTGACCGCCTTCAACTTTTTTCCTGGGACTTTTTCCTCCTCCGGTATATCAAAATCCACGCCGGTCGACGAGACACGGAAGTCCGCTCATTTTCGCCCTGCCCCAGACTGATTGATACCCTTTGGACATCTTTTGGCACAATGGTCTCCGACAAGGTCGAAAAGAAGCGCAAGCGCGCCTCTGATCGCCACGAGCGGCCTAGCAAGAAGCCCGCGCTGGAAATCCAAGATCTGCCCCCTCTAGCTTCGAGCGTGGTGGAGGATGATAGCGAACTCGCTCCGGTCATTGGTAAACGCCTATATATTCCAAAAAAGCTCGACTCTTCTCAGGAAGCAATAAATTAGACTATACATGCTAATCCACACATGGCGGCAACAAAATAGTGACCACCCCCGGCCTTAACGCCCCCCGCAATCTCCGGCTCAAACCCTACCTGAAAACCCGCAGCAAGACTTCCTCCGCTTCGACGCGCAACAAGGGGATCGTCTCGTCGGAGCTGCTCCTCCAGTCGTCCGAACACCCCAAGCTGGACTTTGTGGGTCGCGAGGCCGAGGAGGATGCCGACTCCCAGCTGAAGCACTACGTCGCCGTGGTCGATCCTGAGAATAAGACATGGCAGTTCGTCGAGGTGCGGAAGATGACGCTGCGCGGTGCGGTGCGGAAGCTGCGCTCCATTGATGAAGAGGAGGAGGAGGAGAGCGAGGAGGAAGAGCTGGTGAGTTCTAATACTTTTTTTTGGTTTATGCCTATGCCAGTTTGATTTGTGCGCTGGTTGGGTGATCATGTCTCTGCAGACGGAGACACCACCTTTTTTTCCCTTGGGCGAAAAAAAAAAATAAACTAACGATGAATGTCTTACATCTCCAGCAAACCCTCCGCGCCCAACGCACCGAACTTACCAACACCTTCGGAACCAAACAATCCCGCAAAGCGGCGCAATCCCTGGCCGAGAACGCGCAACTCTCCAACCTGCCCTCGGGGGCGGCCTCGGCCGCAGAATCCGCCATCCTGTCCTCGATGCCAACGGAGGGGGTCAGCGACATCGCCGCCAAGCAGGCGCTGGTGCAGGCGCAGGTGCAGGCCAACAAGCCGATCCCGACGCCGCACCTGGACGCCTCGCACCCGGCCGAGGTATACCCGCTCGCGGAGCTGGTGCCCAACGGCGAGTCGACGCTGCGGCAGCTGCCGGGCGTGCAGGATTGGATTGCGACGGCGAACGCGGGCGAGCCGGTGGTCACGACGTCGCGGTACGTCTCGCGGCGCGTCGACGCCGTCATCCAGTCCGGCAACACCACCCACCTCCAGATCCTACGCTTCATCCTGCTGCTCCTCGAGCTCAACCGCCACCTCAAGCGCGACCCCAAGGGCGCCGGCCCCGGCAGCAAACGCCTCCCGCCGCGCGACGAGCTCCGCACCATCCTCGCCGGCGGCACCTCCCCTTCCACTACAAGTACCAGTACATCGGAATCCCTCGCCGACCCCATCATCGATGCCGTCCGCCGCCGCTTCGCTCCCGGCGCCGGCGGCTCCCTCTCCCGCAACGACGTCACCCTCCTCCACACCACCATCTGCGCCCTCTCGCTGCACATCCCGCCCCAGCCCGCCAAGGACGGCGGCAGCAGCTCCCAGGGCGGCAACGCCCCCAACGAGCTTGCCACCGACCCCGCCGACCTGCGCGACGACCTCCACCTCGAGAGCCCCGTCATCCTGCAGTACTTCCGCGAGCTGGGCTGCCGCGTCGACAAGCCCCGCGAGTCCGAGTTCGCCAAGTGGGGCATCAAGGGCGGCAAGGCCGAGGCCGCTGCCCGCCGCGTGGCGCGCCTGCGCATTCCCGTGGAGTTTCCTAAGGTGAGCCGCGGGGGTGGCAAGAGACGCTAGTGAATCCAAGGCAAAAATGGAGACGAACCAGTGTGTAAGATTTGAAAGAAGGGTGGTGGTGATTAGGATAGTATGACGCTGTGTGGATGTGGAAAGAGTATGGAATAGGGGCGTGTGGACGTGGAAATACTCCTCCGTCTCCAGATAACCATAGCTTGTCAAATAACTGTTGTTGTCCTCAAACCAAAAAAAAAGCATTTGGTCTTTTTTTTTTTTTTTTTTCCCTCGGGCTTATTTCCAACTGGCGTTAGGACATATTATGTCTTGTGATGTGTATATTTGTATTTCAATTCGTTTGTATAGGTAGTAGTTAATCGGTAGCGAAGAGAAGATGAAGATTTGAGTATGTTATCATAGGGGATGCATTTCCATTCATCGCTGCTTATTCGTTTGTGTAATGGGGGGATACACGGTATATTTACCACAGGGGTGGGGGATGTATATATACTCCGGGTCGTATCGGTCACTCACTCAACGAGAAGGATGCCTTCGCCCCTGTTCAACCCTGTCCCACCTATCTTCGTGCGGAGGAAAGTCCTCAAATTTCATAGAATCTGCATGCTTAATACTGCTACAAGGACGGACTCACGAATCAATGGAGGACGAAAACAGATGACAATCGTTCTTAAGGATCGAGAACTTTAAGCGGTCGCCGCTCGACGGGACTAAATTCCTTGGTATCCGGCTGTCACAAATACTTGGAATTCCCAGAGGCTTCTTGAGACTTAACCAAAACCCGCGATTATATGACTGACCTATTGGATTGGTTTAGGAGGGGTAGAAGAAGATATAATTGATGCTAGGAGATCCTCCAGCATTATATGAGGTGATGGCATTGTTAATAAAAAGGATTGGACGTGGAACAAATGATTACAGCATACATCCACAGGACTATGTTTCTCTGAAACATTCGGGGGTTCTCAAGACATGGATCTAGGCGGCGACGCCAACAGGAATGCCTGAGGCCACGGCGGCGGCAGGACGGATCCCGGCGGCGGCGGTCTGCATCCGGGCCGAGGCCTGCGCAAGCAGCGCCTCAGCTGCCGCGTCCTGGAACTCCCGGGTGACGGCGGTCTCCAAGTCTTCACCCTCCTGCAGACCCAACTGGGCGTCCTCCCAGATAGGCTGGTTCGCAGCCTCGGCTCCTTCGACGCCGACGCCGACGAAACCGCCCTGAGCCTTCCAGTGGCTAGCGCGCTTGATGCCCAAATCGTTCCAGACGGTTTGGAGCGCCTGAACCAGGTGGTCGCGGTGTTCCTTCACGTGGCCCGGAGTGGGGGTGATGCGGAGTCGCTCTTCACCCCGCGGGACGGTGGGGTAGTTGATGGCTTGGACGTAAATGCCATGTTCCTCCAGAAGCTTGTCCGAGGCTTGCTTGGCGACCTCGGCGTCGCCGACTAGGAGGGGGATGATGTGGGACGGGTTCGGGATCACGGGAATGTCCAACTCCTTCAGGGATTCCTTGACGGCCCGGGTGTGCAACTGCTGCAAGACGCGGTCGCGTTTGTACTCGGCCTGGTACTGGATGGCAGTGTCCGCTCCGGCCATGGTGGCAGGAGGCAGGGAGGTGGTGAAGATGAATCCCGGGGCCAGAGAACGGATGGTGTCCACCATGGCGGCGGAACCAGCAATGTATCCACCGACACAGCCGTACGCCTTACCCAGGGTACCGGTGATGATATCAATGCGGTCCATCACGGTGCCCTTGGTGCTGCGTGGGTTGGCGGTGTCCTGCGAGGCGTAAACGTCATAGTCGAGATGCTCCGCGACACCCGCACCGTGGGGGCCGTACATGCCAACGGCGTGCACCTCATCCAAGAAAGTGATCGCCCCGTACTTGTCGGCCAAGTCGCAGATCTTCTCGATGGGGGCAATCGAACCGCACATGCTGTATACAGACTCGAAAGCGATGATCTTGGGGACGTTCAGAGGCAAAGAGGCCAGCTTGGTCTCCAAGTCGACCAGATCATTGTGCTTGAACACCATCTTCTTGGCGCCGGAGTGGCGGATACCCTGGATCATGGAGGCGTGATTGAGGCTGTCGGAGAGAATGACACAGTCGGGCATTTTACTACCCAGAGTGGCCAAGGTAGCGTCGTTGGCAACGAAGCAGGAACTGAAGACCAGGGCGGCCTCCTTGTTGTGCAACTTGGCGAGAGTGCCCTCGAGGGCTACCGCATGTTGATTGTGTCCCGAAATGTTTCTCGTACCACCCGCACCAGCGCCGTAAGTATCCAGTGTTTGGTGCATGCTCTTCAGAACCTCCTGGTTGCGGCCCATACCGAGATAGTCGTTGGAGCACCACACGGTCACCTTCTCCTCCTGAGAGGCCGTGTGGGCACGGGGGAACTCCTTGGCCAGACGATTGATGTTGTTGAAGTAACGGTACGACTTGTCCTTGTGCTTCTTGTCCAGCTCCCCGTTATAGAAAGCGTTGTAGTCGAAGGGCGCAACCTTCGGGGCATCAGGGCGGGGACCGGTGACGGTTGCGCCGCTGGGGGCTTCGAAGCGGCCTTTGACACCGGGGAAAGCGGGGTCGACTATGAAGCAATGGAGTCAGTACAATGTGTCTGAAAATGGGAAGTGTACGAAGTACCTCTCTGAGAGTCCTTGTAGACATTGGGAGCAACGTCCGCGCCATTGCCCGAGGTCGAATGCAAGGCCCGCTTGGTGGGAACCGGGCGGAAGTACCTGGGATCCATGCCGGCGACACCGGAGGTGAAGCGCTTGGTGTTGGCCAAACGGGCGCTCTGGACGGCCAGAGCCTTGCTCATGACGGGGCAGCGACGGGCTAGAACCTGGAGGTTTGACATAGTGCCGCCTCCAGGGCTGATGCTGGGACGAGTGGCGGTGGACAGAGTGCGCAGAGTGGACGGGGAGGTGCGCTTGAGGAACGGGCACATGGCTCGAGACTGCTGGAGAAGCGACTCCATTGGGTGCGGTACGGCCAAAGGGCGAAGATCACTCTCAATTGGAAAGAAGGAGGAAAGATCCCCTTGTGGTGATAGTTGGGAGTGGGGAGGGAGGGGGGGGGGGGGGGGGGGTGGGGGGGGGGAAAAAGAAAAAAAAAAAAAAAAAAAAAACAAAAAAAAAAAAAAAAAAAAAAAAAAAAAAAAAAAAAAAAAAAAAAAAAAAAAAAAAAAAAAGAGAAAACAAAAGAAGAGATGTACGAGGAGAGGTGGAGTTGATAAGTTTTAAAGTAAGAGTGAGTCTTAAGTGGGAGGGAGTAGTCTAAGCCTGAGGGGGCAAAGAAGATTCGATCGGCTGGGCAAAGGACGGGATTTGCGGTGCTGGTCCGCTGAAGAGGGAAATCGGCCGCGACTTGGCGGCTTACTTAAGTGGGAACGCGCTCACTGGGCCGCGGCTGACGATTGTACGGCCACTGATTGGCTCCCGGGTCCGGTTCGGAGAGGGAGACTCGGAACCTTGAAGATGACTAAGAACTAATGCGTGGGTAACTAACTAACTACCTAGTACTCCGTACGGAGTATGTGTATCTAAATGGTCTCACGGCACGGTCACGGCACGGTCACGGGATTTACACTGTAAAAGGCCGGCTGGAACTCGGCTACTTTTCCGCCACGCCCGGCGCATTTTATTCCCTTCTTGGTCACTCACTGAATTAGCAGCCAGTTCAGGCCACTGCATTCATTCGTCCATTCAGTAAGCAAAGCAAACATCAAAAATCCCAATCTCCACAGTCAGAAGTACAAATAGTCATCGAAGGGGTAAATCCGAGTAGTCAGCGAAAAGAAGAAAACATAACAACAGTCACTCCCCCCCTAGTGACCTAACCCCACACGCACTCCCTCCACTCCACCCTCGGAACAACAACAGATCTATCATGCCATTGCCTCCCTCATCATCTTCGGTCTGACTTCTTTTTTTTCTGTAAAGTCCTTTCAACCATCCAATTCTTTTTTTTTTGGTCTCGCGTAATCTTGCCCGATTTCCCCTCCTCTGCTCATTATCTCCAGGGAATAACCACCCGGTGCAAATATTTTCATACACCACCAAATGCATCCTGTTAATACAATACATAGTTCGGACAGTAAAATCCGCAACTGGGGCGAAAGGAAACATAGAAAAACAAACAACAAAGTGAACCACCATCCGGTGTAAAAGTCCCCAATAAGTGTGTAAAGCTTCAAACAACATCACAGGTGAATAAGAAAAGAAAGGAAGGTAGTAGATATCCCAACGCCGTCATTCCATCTCATCGTGCAAGAGTCCTCGTAGGCTGGGTTAGCTGGGTCCGAGGCCCCCATCGCCGTCAATGAGACGCAGTCGCTCTTTCGTCGTCTTCGCCCGTTTCGACGTGCCCTTGCCAGTCCCGCGTCCACGTCCTCGCTTGGGAATGGGTGTGGCCGAGGGCGTCCCAATGTTATCCGCGGCGGACACCGGAGTCGCGGCGCCCGAGGGTTTGGCACTGGCATCGTCAAAGTTGCCCTCGCCTAGGAAAGCCCCCGTTAGTCAATGTTTAGAAAATGGGATCGGAGGACGCCTTACCTTCATGATACATATCATCCAGCGTGATATCTCTCTTTCTTTTCTGAGCCGCCTTCTTCCCACCTTTACTGGCACCAAACACCTCTCCACGGTCCATGGCTTCCTTTTCCTTCTGTTCGATAAGCTCGGCCTGCTCATCGTCCGCCAGCCACATAGCAATGTCCTTGGTCCGGCTTTCCCGATTGCGCGTGTTGAAGTCAACTCCACCAGCGGCACCACCCGTGATGACGACACGCTGCACCTCTTCCTTCTGCAACGCCCGCTTCCGAATCCGCTCCTCAATCGTGCCACGAGTGATGAGGCGGTAGACCGTGACTTGCCTCGTCTGACCCAGACGGTGAGCTCGGTCCATGGCCTGAGAATCAATGGTAGGGTTCCAGTCCGAATCGTAGAAGATGACCGTGTCGGCTGCCGTGAGGTTGATTCCCAGACCACCCGCACGCGTGGATAGAAGGAATACGAAAATTTCCGGACGCTGTTGGAAATCCGCCACAGTATCACGACGATCCTCCAGCTTGGTGCTTCCATCCAATCGACAATACTTGTAATTGCGGTAGGTCAGATACTCCTCCATCAAGTCGATCATACGTGTCATCTGGAAGTACAGTAGCACACGATGTCCACCGGCCTTGAGCTCGCGCAAGAGTTCGTCCAGCTTGGCCAGTTTACCGGAGTCCGTGACGAAGCGACGCATCGACGGTACCTCAATATGCGTGTATCGGCCCTTGGTGGAAAGTGGCTTGGGTAGCAGGGGCTGCAGCGAGTAGGGTGTGGGATCCAGCTTTCTTTCCACAATCTGCTGCTCCACCTGCTTCGAGGCAACGCCGTACAAAGCATGGCGCACGGAAACATTAAAGAAGCTGTCTCTGGCCTCATATATAGGGATCTGGCTCGAACTCGTGATGGTGATTGGAGGCGCCGACGCTGCGGGGGTGGCAGATGGCTCAATCAGAGAAAGACCCTCTCGCTCAAACGTAGACTGGGAAACGGTCATCAAATCCCGCATGTAGCCCTCAGCCGCAACCTCGCTCACTGCATGACGATCGTTGCGATCGACAACGTTGAACAATGTATGCGGAAGGGCTGAGGCGGCTGTCTTGTCATCTTCGTAAACAACCTTGAGCCGGGCCAGCCTGTTTGTTTGTCCACGGCGGCGGACAGCCCGTTCGAAGACACCGGAATGTGACTGCTCGTAGGCCTCACCCGGGGATGTATCTACAAATCGCAGGAAAGAGAATGCCCCGTTGTCCCGAGCACTCTGCTTGATATTATCAGGAGTGAAGACGTTCATCATGTGGTTAAGATACTTCCCACGAAAGCCGGCGTACGCATTGTCGGGTCCCGCAACATCGACGCGACCAGCAGATCCACAGAGCAGACGGGGCAACGGATACTCAATCAGGTTGCGAGTTGAGTAAGCCACATCGACATTCTGGCCTTCTCTGACAAAGGAGGCGGTTTCAGCGAAGTGCGCGACAGAGAATGGTGATTTCGTTTCCGCGCGCTCGAACAAATCCGGGTGGTTGCAGACCTTTCGGAACTGCATGACCAAATTCATCAGCGTTGTGCTGTCTGCTTCGTCTCCAACAGCGGCCTTCTCGATTAGGTCCATGATGCTGACCCGGTTGCGCAAGTTGGTATAGTAAGCGCGCTGGCGGTACGTAAGGTCGCAAAAGATGTCCTTCTCGACCTTATCCCCAAGTTCCTGCTGAACATGCTTCTTGACACGGCGAAGCATAAAAGGCTTTAGAATCATGTGGAGACGTCTCAGCTGGTCCTCGTTGAGTTTCGTGTTACTCTGAGCATGGGATTCAATGTCCTTGGAGAACCATTCGCTGAATTCATCGTGAGAGTCGAACAGCGTGGGCATGATAAAGTGCAGAAGGGCCCACAGCTCCTGCATGTTGTTCTGAATAGGAGTACCTGTCAGGAGAAGACGGTTACGGCAGGAGAAACCGAGCAAGTTCTTCCAACGGGAACTCTGAGAGGACTTGATGGCCTGGGCTTCATCAAGAATCATGTACTGCCACTTGACCTTTTGGAAGTACTGTGCATCCAGAACCACCAACTGATATGAGGTGACCAACACATGGAACTCAGACTCTTTTGTATATGTGATATGCTTTCGATCCCAGAACTTACGGAGGATCTTGCGGTCTTTGGCTGAGCCCCAGTACGGAAGAACCTTAATGTCCGGGACGAACTTGGTGATTTCCTGTTGCCAGTTGTGCAGCGTGGACGCTGGCGCAATAACCAAGAACGGACCCCAGATATTGTGGACTTCAGCGAGGTAAGCCATGACTGAGATAGACTGAATAGTCTTTCCTAGACCCATCTCGTCGGCCAAGATACCGTTGATACCTTGCTCGTACAGGTTGACAAGCCAGTTAAGACCCTTGAGCTGGTACTCCTTCAGCTTAGCGGTAAGCATGTTGGGCTGAGAGATCTCGATATCACCCAAGCTGGTAGGGTTCTGGAAGTTCAGTTCACCCTCATCCAACGCATCCATCTGGTTCTGGTCGTTGTTGAAGGCACGGGCTCGATCTTGAGCCTGTTGAACGGCATTTTGAGCGTTGGCCATGGCCGCCTGCCGCAAGGCCGTCTCATCCTCGGCGTCAAAGTCAAGATCTTCGAAGTTGGTGACCTTGGCACTAAGGTCGGCGACACTGGGAGGCATATCCACCGTGTGGTCTTGAGGTTTCCCAGGCTGGACAGTCTGGTCGGTTCCATCCACGGCCGTGTCCCCGGACTCGTCTCCTTCTGCACCTTTGATCTTGCGGCCAATGAAGTGGGAGTACAGCTCGGTCTGAGAGATAAGGAAGTTGAGCTTACGTCTCTGACGATTGGCTTCACGCTCCGCTTCCGCTTTCTTAGCAGACTCGATCTCCTGCTTTTCGGCAAGACGACGCAAATCACGTTCCTCACGTTCGTTGCGCTTCCAGAAGGACATCATTTCACGCATTGTCCGTTTGGCACGGGCCTGAGTGTCTTTCATGCTCTTGTTGGTGCGTTCCTGCCACTTGCGAGATTGCTTGCTAGCCAGTTGGGCTGTCTTGCGGAGGTTTTCCTGGCGCGTGCTGAGAGACAGACCTTTGATGCGGTAGACCTTGGGGATATCTTTACGAGCAATATCGCGCCAGATCTGCTCGTAAATCTGGTTGTAGCCCTTGGTCTCGAAGGCGGAGAGCGGCGTGGGCGTGGGCTCCTTGGATCGGTTGCCTTTGGTCTCCTTCTTGATGGACTCCTTACGGGGGTCTTCCTTGGGTGCCACAGGCAATGCCTCATCGTTCTCCATGGCTGCATACGCTGCTTCTGCCGCGTTTTTTTCAGCTTGTTTCTGTTCCTTGGACTTTTTGGGTCGCGTGACGGGGCCATTGCGTCCAGACTTGCGCCTCGAAGGAGAGTTCCGACCGATGTGGAAAGAACTGGTGGTGCCCCCTTCAAGGTTTGGCGCCAAGGGAGTCACTTCGCTAATCTCTTCGGGGGCAGTAACACCCTCCAGAGCTCTCTTGGTAGTCTTGATCTTGCGCTGGGCTCTCTCGGCTTCACGGAGGAACTTGGCCTTCTCGGCAGAATCCTGGGCCTCATTTGCTTTGAGCTCTGCCTCCAGTTTCTTCTGCATTTCCATGCGCACGGTATTCTCACGTCGCCGCTTCCGCTGCATGTCCTTCTTGCGTTCTTTTTCGTCCTGGATCTCTTTAGCTTGTACTTCAGCGATAACGGATGCCTCGTTCGTGAGTCGGAATCGATCCATTCCGGCATCGGCTTGCTTCTCCAGGGACTTTGCGAGATCTCCCAAGAACTGATGACGTCGTCGCTAAAAGTATGTTAGCCTGCAAAGTGATCACGAAGAACGCATATTTCACGAACCTTGCGCCGAATCAACTCCGTTTGCTCGGTGAGAAGGGCACGCTTCTTGCTTTTGGCCTTGTATTCCTGGTACTGTCTCTCATACCCAGGGCCTTCCACATCACTTTTATCTGCGTTTGCCATATCGACCATCGCGCGGTTGAGAGCTTCCACCTCCCCTTCTGTCAAGGGGTGGCGAGAGGCAGCGCCGCGGGACGACGAGGAGGCTTTCGTTGACTCAGAAAGGCCATTCGCGACGGTGGAAGACCGTGAGTCGGACACTCTGGGCTCGTGGTCGACGTTGCGACGGCGCTTCTCATTGGCGGGTTTCTTTTCTAATCGCGGTAAGGCCGGGCCAGAGGGCTCTCTGTCTTTGCTTTTGCTGCGAGCGGCCGGGATGGGCGTCGTCGACGGTGGGTTCAGATTGTCCGTCGCGCTTGGTGCTGGCGCGATGGGGGTTGCTGCGGGTTCAAGGGACGGCTGTTTCTTCGGTGGAGATTGTCGGGAAGGCGGGTTGCGCTCTTCTGCTGGTCCAGCCAAGATGCTCGCAAACGACATGGGATCTGGTTTCTGGAGGCCGCAAGAGAAGTGATCACGATCAGCTATTGTGGACCAAGGAACATGCAGGAGAGGGAAAAAAAAACAACAACGTACGGTTTCCTTGGGAGGAGAAGAATGCCTAGACTCTCGCATCATGGAAGATGGATACGGCGCGACTCCGTGGCCCCCCATGGAGTAAGGAGATTCAGACTCTTTTTTGGGAGAAATTTGCGAATGGCTGTCGGGCCGACCAGAGAGATGAGCGTGGGAGGGAGTAGAATGACCGTAGGGGGTCGCGCCGTTGCCCGACAAGACGGAATTAGAGTAGGGCCGAGGCAGGGGGAACTGCGGCGTTCCAGCCGAGGAATGGGCCTGATACTGTGATGATGTATCCGATGGATGAGATGAAGGAGCGGCGCCATTCAATGGAGGCAGCGTGGCCGGTAACGGAGACGGCGCATGGGAGAAGTGAGGGCTCCTGGCCATGCTGGGCTGAGGGGGGAAGGCCGGCGGCGTCTGCGGCGGGTGCTGTTGATATTGGTCATTGTTGTTGGGGTAGTAGGGACGGTTCTTGCTCGGAGAAGAATATGCAGAATAACGAGATTGCTGGGTAGGAGATTGAGGATTGTACGGCGGAGCTCCCGTCATGATTGCCGCGTTGTGCTGGAGGAGTAGACGCGGCGGCGAAGGTGACGGACAGCAGTGATGGGGAGGGGAGAGGATGAGGATATTTAGAACAAGGACCGTCGCGATGGATGAAGGCTGGCCATGCGCGAAGGGGATGGGGAGGGAGGTGGTCTTAGAGAGGTTTTAGCTCACGGAGATCTCGAGGTGAAGGGCGATCACGCGTCCGTCCGTTAGTTGTTCGCCGTCCAGCTAGAGTTCCCTGCGTGAAAAGGAATTAAATCTGAGTGGCCGACTTGGGGGCAGGAGTGGAGACAAGAGGACAGGGAAGCATGGAGATGGAGATGACGATGGGGGGAAAAGATGATGGGGGGGTGGTTGGGATGATGAAGACGACGATGATGATTGGAAAAGGGAAAAGAAGGATGAAGAAAATGAGCGGATAAAGGGAGGATTGATTGCCTTACCGGATGAACAGGAATCTATCAGCGGTTGCTGGAGGAGGAGGAGGAGGAGGAGGAGGGTTTCTTGGTGAGGGAGGGAGGGAAGACGAAGAGGAGCGAGCGAGCCAGCCAGCCAACAAACCCTCACGGCTCAACCGTTCCAGACAACAGAAGTCAACTGTGAATTCAACTGAATAGATGACCAGAACCGGTAGAGCGATGATGCTGGGGGTTGTGGTTCTGAGGGATAAAGACCAGCTGCAATGAGCCGTGAAGGAGACCCACGAGGGGCGAAATCTCGCCAGTTTGTTCCCGTGGTAGGAGGCTTGGTGGTGATAGCCGTCTAGATAGGAAGATAGAAGGACTGGTGGAGGAGGAGGTGGTGGTGGTGTGTATTGTATGTATGTATATGGAAGTGTATACTTAGAAAGGAGTGAACTCAGGCAGTGAATGAAGGGGGAGGAAGGAATTAATTTGGGATAGATGAGAGAAGGGGCTGTTGTGGTGGATGATTGCAACAATAGCACAATAGCCTTTCTCTGACTCTCTTTTTTCAGCTTCATTGAGCCAAAACCTCGTCTCCAGAGAGTGAAAAGTAAGTGAGTGACAGACCGCGGCGGGATGGGCTCGTTCCTGCCTATTCGGGTGGATTTCCCTTCCATACCCGCCGGCTGTGGCTGTTCGGGTGTCAGTCTGCGTCAGTCTGCGTATTTCACTTACCCCAAGTTACATAACTTACCACTAGTAACTATTTTCAACTTGTGGGGACGACAACTCAGGAACTACGCCCAGGCTCCGCATAACGCCGCTATATGCGATATATGATTGAGATTCAAATTGAAGTCAGTCTGACATGGAGCCATTAAGTTTCTATTAGAACTTGTCTTCCACGCATTCACCATGACAAGTACCACACATTCCAGGCGAGAAAGAAGAAACCTTTTGAGGTTGGGTCTCGCCATCCCGCTGCGGTCTCGCCGTGTCCATCGCTTCAAGTCATTGTAAGGAAAGGCTGTCCTGATACCAGTACGAAACCGCCCAGACGTTCACCTCAATGTTCTCTAGATGCAGTACATTCATTGTACACGAGGTTCGATCAGAGATGCATATGGAACATCAAACATGAACCTCCACCAATCTCAAAAGATTGAAATTTACCTATTGGCAGCAAGTCAGTCATCGGAATTTCGGGAGCAAACAGCGGCTGCATGACATTTTAACATTGCGCGCATACGGCGAGCTACGTAGAGAGAATATGTTTGGAGGGGGAGATTTAGCACGGAGAAAGGGGAACTTGTACAGTATAACACGGAACGTCTTCAAGAAGGCATTGACAAACAGACACAGCATAAATAGAGTCCTGATTCAACAGTTCGTTTGTCTGTATAGGTACTCCGTACCGAGCCAAGAATGATATCAAGTCAGGTGGCTGCCCAGGAGGTCCTCAATCCGTGGCAAGTCCAGGTATATAAGATGAGGGCTCGTAGTGATGTGCTTTCAAATAAAATAGCTACTAATTACTTACTCTATCTTCGTCCACAATCCACCAGCCCCCTGGCACTGACAGCCCTGACCTGACTAACTACTTAGGTTAGGTAAGCATGAACCGATTCCGGTGATGGGCCAATCCACGGCAATGCGATCTCCCCGCCCAAACTGTCCCGGAGGTGGACATTTTCCCAAGAGGGAGAGGGACAGGTGCATCCCACGATGTTCCTGGGGGGGTTTCCTTCAAAAAGCCGAAATCTTGAACATGAAACAAGAGCCAAGCAGCGTGGGGGAGAGATCCAACTTAGGCGAAGACCACGAACGGAGGGGCCGACGAGGGGAAGGGAAATCTGACCTAATGCAATATCGGGGTCTGATAATGCTCTCAGTCACAGTTGAGATGCGGAGACAAATCTGGATCAATTGCTGATGACGTCTACATGTTCCACCTTTTTTTATTTGAACTGGATCCATAATCCGGATCCATAATCCGAAAACAGCATGAAGTATGAAGTCAATGAAATATGCAACCACCGAGTATCGCCAGGGGAGGGTGAGAGAGAGAGAGAGAGAGAGAGAGAGACCGGAGGTAACAGACCGTACAGGAGAGACGCGGGAAATGATCTCCTCGTATCGCCCTCACCCTGGGATGAGCAAGACCACAAGGATCGGGATCCCAGGATGTACAACCTCCGCATCCGTGTTGCTCCTCTCGTCCGATTGTCTGGACTATGCTTCCTGTCAAGAACACACCACTAAGAATCACGACGTCACTTTGATCGCTTCGGCCGGGAGGAAATCACCCCACCTGCCATTCATTCATTCACTCACCTGTCCTACTTCCAGCCTGGAGTACGTATAACGAACCATCAGTAGAAAAGTGAATGGTGGCCTGGTTGTTTCTCAGGGTCTCATTGCCTGTTGTCTCTAGAATCCTATAAATCCTGTCCTCCCTCGCTCTTTCATTTCCCCTCTCTTTCCACGTTCACATCTACTTTCCCAGCATTCAAGCATCTAAGCATAGAATCTCTTTACCTCGTTATCTACTTCTACATCTCCATCTACATCTACACCCACAAACCCCTCACCCTTCCCCAATCACAACCTCCACCACCAACAACAACAACTAAAGAAAATGTCTTCCCCTCCCGAAATCCCCTCGACCCAATGGGCCCAGGTAGTCGAAGAGAAAGGCCACCCGCCAGTCTACAAGCAGATCCCCGTCGGCAAGCCGGGCCCGGACCAGATCCTGGTCAAGATCCGGTACACGGGGGTGTGCCACACGGACCTGCACGCGATGAAGGGGGACTGGCCGCTGCCGCTCAAGCAGCCGCTGGTGGGCGGGCACGAGGGGGCGGGGATCGTGGTGGCGCGCGGCGACCTGGTCACGGAGTTCGAGGTCGGCGACCACGCGGGCATCAAGTGGCTGAACGGGTCGTGCCTGGCCTGTGAGTTCTGCAAGCAGGCGGACGAGCCCCTGTGCCCGCACGCCGAGCTGTCCGGCTACACTGTCGACGGCACCTTCCAGCAGTACGCCCTGGCCAAGGCGAGCCACGCCTCCAAGCTGCCCAAGGAGGTGGCCCTGGACGCCGTCGCCCCGATCCTCTGCGCCGGCATCACCGTCTACAAGGGCCTGAAGGAGTCCGGTGTGCGGCCCGGCCAGACCGTCGCCATCGTCGGGGCCGGCGGCGGGCTTGGCTCGTTGGCGCTGCAGTACGCGAAGGCCATGGGACTGCGCACCATTGCCATCGACGGCGGAGAGGAGAAGAAGGAGATGTGTCAGAAGTTGGGCTCGGAGGTACGAAAGATAAAACTTGTCAAAAGAAAAACACAAAACTAACGAGCAATAAAAAAAAACCAGGCATACATCGACTTCACCACCTCCAGCGACATCGTCGCCGACGTCAAAGCCGCCACCCCGGAGGGTCTCGGCGCCCACGCCGTCATCCTCCTGGCCGTGGCCGAGAAGCCCTTCCAGCAGGCGACCGAGTACGTGCGCTCGCGCGGCAGCGTCGTCGCCATCGGCCTGCCCGGCAACGCCTTCCTCCGCGCCCCCGTCTTTAACACCGTCGTCCGCATGGTCAACATCAAGGGCAGCTACGTCGGCAACCGCCAGGATGGCGTTGAGGCCGTCGACTTCTTCGCCCGCGGACTGATCAACGCCCCCTTCAAGACGGCGCCCCTGAAGGATCTCCCCAAGATCTTCGAGTTGATGGGTATGTTGCCTCTCTTCCGCCTCTTTGCTTGCACTCGGCAGAATCAGGACTAACACACCGTTTCACCAAAACAGAACAAGGCAAGATCGCTGGCCGCTATGTCCTCGAAGTCCCCGAGTAAATGCATCCTTTTCTCGCTGGATCGGGATAGTATCCGTTTTACGAAGGTGACGACGATAAGACCCTCTATCTACCTTTGCTTTCTATTTGTCTCTTAATTTCTAAACCGTCGCCCCCTCCCCACCCTCATGCATTGCTAAACACATCGGGTGTCAAATGGGGTGTCCTACGATGTAATGTACCACAGCGTTTGCAAATCAAGTCTCCAATTAAATGATCCTTTGGCCCCTCGAACCGGCTTACAGTATCTTGGCCCTTACATCTTGTCTTATCAGTACCTTGTGCGATGATAAACGATTCAAGCACGGAGATTTTATTGAACTACTCCGAAATACAAGAGCCAGAACTCTCTCGAAAATAGGTTACAAGCCATTGAAAGAAAAGAAAGGGCTCAAGCAGTGTTACCCTTCTTCTTCTCCTTCTCTCCCTCAGCTTCCTGCGGGAGCCTCGTCTCGGACGGACTAGCTGACTCCCCCACGGTCGTCTGCGGACCTTTGTACACCTTTCGCGCATAGACCGCATAGTAAAGCAGCGCCCCAAGCCACAGGGTGCCATTGATGACAATGGTGTAATTCATATTCGCAGCTAAGTTTTCGCACAGGAACAGCAGTCAGCGCGGAATCCCGTCCACACCCAACCAAGACGGAAGGAATGAGTGACACAACTTACGGGTTGGGTCTGGTCCCTCGGTAGGAAACATGCTCAGCACGATAGCAAAAGCCAGATACACGATCGCGGTGATTGCAATGGGCTTGCTCAGCCGGCCCGTATAGAACTCTCCGGGGTAAAACCGATCTTGGCCCCAGACGAGCCGGGCCAGGATCGGGACCATCCAGGCGAGATCGTTGCCCGCCACGGCTAGAGAGAACAGCGCGCTGGCCGCAGCGTTGTCGATCAGACAGAGCAGACCAAGAATGATGGCGATCGCGACCACGGCGCAGACCATCCGGACGGGTTGGAACCGAATGCGTTTACTGACGTGGCGGAAGAAGGAGGAGAAAGGGAGGGCGCCGTCGCGAGAGAAGGCCCAGCTCTGACGGGAGGCTGCGACCACCTGATTTTAGGTTCCGCGATTAGGGGTCAGTGCAATGTGCTTCGGATCGTTTGTTCGGTACTGGAAGAGAGTGACTGAGCTCACAAGACTCAAGCCCATGAAGAACTGGACCACTGCTACCACGACCATGAAGCCGAGCGCGCCGCTTTTTCCGAGGGAGTCATAGTAGATCTGGAGGACGCAATCGCTCAATATCAGCCCGGCCTGAATTGACAGAATAAATAGGAACCCACCTGTGCCATGGGTTGTCCGAACTTGGAGTCAAGGACCGCCGTTAGATCGACGTCGATCACAGCTGCCATTATCGCCAGCGAGACAAATCCCAGCAGACCACACAGGCCCGCGGACCAGACAATCCCCAGTGGTACCGCCCGCGCAGCATGGGTGGCCTCCTCACTCATATGGACACAGGAGTCAAACGCCCCGATGGTCCAGATGGGCGACAACCACGCGATCATGAAGCTCCAGCCCTCGGGCCAAGTGGTGAGATTCTCAGCATGTCCGAAGACGTAGGCACCCGAGTTGATCTGCCCGCCGCGTACTGCCTTACCAATCGGCAATGCGAGAGCAGTGGCAAAGACCAGGCCCACGTTGAGGACGATGCAAACAGACTGGATTTTGGGCATCACGCGCGCAAAGAAGATGGCAATCAAGCCGTGCACGACGACGCATGCGACATACGTGCCGTAAAGGGCCGGACGGGAAGCAGTCCATTCGCCATCACGCGCAATGGAAACAATAGCCAACAGCATAGTAGCAAACCCATCTCACCCTCCGAGTCAGTCCGAGGCAGAAGCATCTCACGAGGAAGAGGGGCGCCGCTTACAATCTATAGAACAGACACCTCCAACGAGACCGATTGTATTGCTGTATCCAACGACAAAGCTGAGGGGATTCTTCCATTTCTCTCCGCTGAAATAATGGGTCCAGAAGTATAGACCACCGGCAGTGGGCATCGCAGACGCTAGATCGGCCTAAATGACACAGAGTTGTAAGCGTCCGACCAGAATAATAGGAACCAAAAGAGCTGAGAGAGGCAGACCATAGCCAATGCCACTATGAAGATGAACACACTCGCAGCAAACCAACCTAGAATTCCTGTCAGACCACTGCCTTGAGCACATCGCACCGAATAAACAAGAGATACCGTACCCTGCGATGCATTAGCCACCAGCCTCATCTAGTCAGGTACCAAGCAACCCCGTGTAAGCATAGCAAGAAGGGCGACGTACCCAGACCATACCCACAGGTCCAGCAGGAATGGAATACGATAAGGTCGATGCAATCGACGGCAAAAGTCCCATGATACTGAATGCAATTGCGAAGACCTGTACGGTCGAATAATGCCTGCGCAGCTCCTGCTTGTACCCCAGTGTCGCTGGTCTCGTCAGCATAGACACACGAGACAGACGATAAGCAAGCGTACCTAGAAGCTGCATATCGCCTTGTTCCAGCGAGGGCTCCTCGCCCACTTCTGGTGAAACCTTAGACATGAAGTCCATGTTCTGGAACTTCTCCGCCATGGTGACAGAATAATGGACATCAATCGAGCGAATGAATGGGCTATAGTTATTTGCGAATGGTCGACAGCGCAGAGCAGACGGACCGCTACTTATACCAACCAACCCTTGCCCATTGCATCACTGCATCACTGCATCAATTGGTTTTATTCTCCGATAAGCAACGGCCGGCAGGGACCATTCACACCGCAGCCCAGACTCTAATGGCGCATGCGACACGAACCGGCAAGGTCCAGCCATAGCCACCACCAAGCCGTTGTTATCATCACCTTATCGCGGGGGAGGCCGATCAAGGGGAGAAGTGGCCAATGTAAAAGCCTGAAGGTCTGATAAGCTCCCGTGTGGTGCGTCTGGAGCGTCGCTGAACGAGCAAAGTGGACGAGGGCGAAAGAGGAGGGAGAAGTGGAAGCAGAAGCACCAGAGACGAAATTAGGCTGGCATATCATACGGAGTACGGAAGTACATAACAATCAAATTCCCGTTCCCCCCCCCCCCGCTCTTCTTGTTATTATCCCATCTAATCAATCAACAACTACTACTGAGGCTAAATTAATGGTTCGAACATTCTTGAAATTCAACTAGTAGGAAGTGGTATCTAGATAGGAAGTAGTGGTAGTAGTAGTAGTAGTAGTGGTAGTAGAAGGTGACTGTTCCATCTACCAAGTCTCCGTCTCCGTCTCCCATCGCTTCGCGTACTAACAATAGCTGGAGGCCTCCCCGGGGGTAAGGGGTAACCAGATCCAGCCCAGATATGCCAATGGGAAAGTTAAAAGAAAAAGGGAGGGCAAACAAAATCAGATCGAAGAGGCACGAGCGAATAACAAACACACCGGTAGACTGCACCCAATATATGGCACATATATACAGGCGACGCCAGAATCAATGGCAATAGCGGCAGCTACGCATAGAAGTCACTTCATTCAGACTGCACCAGGGCCCTTGTGATTAGACTGATCTAAAAGAAGTCGGGGTTTGATGTAATCTTCGTCCAGCTGTCGGAACCACGCCGCGTGGTCTCCCGATGCCCCTGAGAAGAGGTCCCGGATCGCCGCCCTTGCGCTCAATGTTGTCTCGCGTCGCATAGGAGAGGTATTGGCCGGGGTTTGGTCCTGGGACCCTCCCAAATACTGTTGGGGTTGCGAGGGAGACCGCCGCAGTCGAGACGTAGGAGCTGAAGGGGGAAGGTCGTCATCCGAGGGCTCATCACCTACATCGAGATCGAAGGCATCGAGCTGATCGGCATCTGTTGCACGACCCTTGCCATTATTCTTCAATCCAAATTCATCCTCGCTTGCCGCGCTGCTCTCGCTGTGGCTCCGAGGCCGGCCACCCAACAAAGTAGCTGTTGAGGAACGGTCACGAGCGGTGTCTCGCTGACTGTAGGCATTCGAGTACATTCGGGAATGTCCTCGAGAGCCAGACGGCGGAGGACTGGGACGACGGTTGTTACCACTGGAGTAGCTATCGTGGCGGTCGAGCTCGCCCCGCGGAATGCCATCCAAAGGAATGGTCGAATCAATGCGGCGAGGAGTGTATCCCAAGCCTGTGTCAGAGCGTTTATAATATGTGCCGCCATTGGTCACCTCGATATCAAACTCATCATCTGACTCAATTTCCTCCACAACACCGGTCCGAATCCCGAGAATCTCCAGCATTCGAGCGGTGGTACCACCAAAGATAATCACGGTCAGCACGACGACCACAAGTACCGTAGCACGGAGTGCTGGAGCATTGACACCTTTTAGGCCGGCGGCTAGGGCCACACCAACAGCTCCACGCAAGCCCGCCCAGAAGAGCATGGCTTGATAAGCAAAAGGTAGCTCATCTGCAACGTCCATGCCACGGCGACGGGCTCTGTACCGAATGAACCAATTGATCGCTCGAGACAATGGGAACACCGCCAGGTAGCGGGCTATACAGATACCGAAAACGGCCACAAGAATGAATAAGGGCTTGAACTGTAAATTCCTCTGGACAAGAAGGTCCAACCCAAGGTATATGAAGATAAAGTTCTCGGATAATTGTGCCATCACTTGGAAGAGGTACTTCGTCGTCAACTGCGTCCGGCGGGACATGTTGTAGTACGCATAATGTTTCATGGTAATGCCGCAGAACAGGAGAGATACAATACCTGGTCTATTGTCAGCCTGACTCCAGAACAATGAGGAAATGCAACCTACCGGAGAGGTAGACACCGTTAGAGAAGAAGTAGCTGGCGTAGGCAATAAGCACGATCAGACAGCTTTCAATCTTCGGCTGGCGTCTGACATGAGTATATTTCAGACCAAGGGCAGTCATGATGCCAACGATAACGCCGACAATCATACTTCCGAAGAAGACGAGCAAGAACAGCCCAATAGCCTCAAATAGGTTCAAGAAAGTCAGAGAGCCCGCCTCACTATCGGCATACTTCTGCGCGGTCTCGAACAGGACGATCGCGATGGCGTCATTCAGGATTGATTCACCGAAAATGACCGTATAGAGCTTGGGCTCGACCTTGTATAGGTTGAAGATGGCCAAGATGGTAACGGGATCCGTCGCCGATAACGTAGCGCCCACCGAGATCGCCTCGACGAAGGTCATATCTAGCCCATCCAACGGAATTCTCGTCCAGACAAACAGAATCAGACCCAGCACGATGGCGGAAATGAAGGTCCCCGCAAACGCAAAGGTCAGGATAGTACCGATGTTTCGGAAGAAGTTTGCTTGGTGTAACTCGTAGCCTGAGGCCAGAATGATCGGAGGTAGGAGGAGGTTGAAGAAGAATTGATAGTCAAACGCGACACTGTCTTGAATCGGTGATTCGGGGCTTAAGCGTATAATCAACCCGACAAACATGCCTGTATGCGTCCATCAGCCTTTGTTATGAATCGCAAGGGCACCGCATTGCGGCCCACATCCGCCCTTGATGGTTGGACAAACACACCCGCGAAGATGGACAGGACTGTTTCATGGACCGCCTGAATCTTTTTCTGTTGTAGTATGTAACTGGTGAAGAGCGCGAACATCAACAGCATGATCAGGATGAAGAGCGCCCAGGAGCTGAAGAACTCCTTGGTGCCGGCCTCGGGAGCATCAGCTGAAGAATAGGCATGTCAGTTTTGGGGCTGCGAGACACAGGGTGTGGTCTTTGTGAGCAAAATCGCATCGCGTACCATCGTCGGGATCTGTGTCAGAGTCCACCGCTCTACCTAGGATACATAAATTCTAGTCAGCCATCGTGCCTATGATGGGCGCGCCTGAGATGGTCGGGAGGAATAGCTCTTCCGCAGAAGGGGGAATTGGAAACCCCCGATCGAGACGCAATCAAATTGAGGGACACATACGGAGCAGCTGGTGCATTACATCTGCCATCACTTGACTAGCCATTGTCCTTGGAGATTTGGCTTGTCGACGCGCACGATGGCAAACGGACGGATTAACCCCAACGGCGAGTGTCTGGCGCCAGAGTGGAATCGCAGACACACATAATCATCCGCGGATCATGCACGATCCAACGGGAGGGAAGTTAGAGTCGGTGAGATTTAAAGTGTGGAAAAAACCGAGACGAGAAAAGAAAAGAGAAAAGAGAAAAGAGAACTTAGAAAGGAAATTTGAAGAAAAAGGAGGAGTAGAAGAGGGAAGAGATCTTTGTACGATAAGGTACAATAGTTAAGGATGGAGGAGAATAAATTAGTAAGTGGAAGAAGACAGACAACGATAACTGTGTTGTTGTTGTTGCTGCTACTGCGGAGCGGTGGTACCTACGGTAGTCTTGATAGTGCGGGCGGGCGGGCACTCAATCCGTCAGTCAATCAATCAATCAATCAATCAATCAATCAACCAGTTCATCAATCAGTCGTCACACAAGGGAGTGGGGGGGAAAGCTACGCAAGTCACTCCGGTAGTTAACTTAGTAACTTAGGTAGGATTCGTCAACACCCGTCGGGGTCCCGCTGTTGATAGGATGTGTGTGTGTGTGTGTGTTCGGCCCGCAATTGATCCTCCGCTGGTATGCATGGATTTCTCTACTCTCTTCCTTTCTCTCTCTCTCTCTCTCATCCCCTGTGGTTTACACTAACACTTTTAATCTGGTAAAATCAAAGCCCCCAGGTCTTATAAATAAGCACTGAGACCTGATTTCTAAATTGTTCTTGATGTTCTCTGACTAGCTAGGGGCCGACTACTTACATACCTGACTAATTACACTCTACTCTCATCTGAGATAGTCTTCCGTCAGTCCTCTTCAGAATCCAGTGAAAGCGCCATTTGCTCCTACTATAAGGCATACACTCACCGAGTTCCCTCCGCGAGTCTGTGAGCCAACCATGCCGCAACTAGCGTCGCGCAGCCTCCAAATCTTAGCACCCATCCGACACTATCGTCCCACGGCTCCCCGCGAGGTTTCTGGAAGGCCTTGAAGATGGCACTGGAGATCAGACTCGAGAGGATCTGAGGCGCTGACACGGCAACGTTGTGAAGCCCCAGGATAATGCCCGCCTGCGCCAGGTTCTCATCCTCTTCTCCTTTATCAGTGGTCACATTGTGCCCGTGTTCGAGGTCTTCCCTAACCGTAGCCGGAGTGGCGGAGACGCTGGTGTCGGGTACCGTACCGTCAGCCCGCTGGCGTCGAAGCCGGCGCTCCGTGTCGATGCGCGATACCTCCGCCGAGATTAGGGCAAAGGGCGCCCAAAGCGTCAACGCCCATGAGATTCCAACAAGCCCGACAACCACGGTAGCGGCTTGGTATGACGATATGAAGAACGTACTAAACATACAGATGGCAAAATTGACATGCGACATCAACCAAGCGCGGCGGAGGGTAAGGCCTGGAATCTGTAATTTGGAAAGCCACCCAGCCCCTTCTGCGTATCCACCTTTGGGTTCAGGGGAGATACCGGTAGGTGCTTCCATCGCCGTTCCTATTGAGGATGATCGCCTCCGATCGCCGAGGAAAGGCTCCTCCTCCAATTGATCATCTGAAACTTCAGACTCGCTGGCAACGATCGGCTTGTATGTAGGCACAACAAGAATCGGCAGGGTCAGGTTAGCCACAAAGGAGATAATGGCGTAAACAAGAAGTGCAAATGTCCCAATGCGGGTGGCTTCTTCCCATGCTTTGTTGATGTCATGCTCCGACAACCCCGGGTGTGCTTCGAAAATTGGATTGACAAAAAGCTGTCCAATGTATGTGGTCGAGTAGAACAGGAAAGGAAACCAGCCGACCCAAGCAGCCAGCTGGACCTCACAGACCTTCGCTATCTCTGGCGGTAGAAATCGGATCGACTTGAAGACCTGCTTGAAGAAAGCGATCAAGCCAGGGTTGCCCCCGGATGGAGGTCCTTCCAGTCGTGGATCTCGTTCTTTGATGTATGAACAACTGACCAACAATGTACAGATAAGTGATAATGATGCTAAAGCGCACAGCACTTTAAACTGCGTATTGCCCAATAATGGGAAGTACTTGGGCAAATCCACGTATCCAAAAATATATCCAAGGATGTTGCCCAGACCAGTCATGCGGCTGGCCCACGCATTCGCTGATTCCTGCTGGTGTGAGGGCGCATTATCAACAATGAAACACCGGATACCTGCTTGGACTGTAGCCAAACTCCCGTCAGCATTCTCCGCGATCAAGCCACACAAGGGCAAACTCTGGCCAGACCTACCAGTATTTACAGAAAAGTCCAAGCAATACATCAGGATAGTGGCTAGCACAATAACCACTGTCTGAGACGCATCGGACCCCGGTGCAACATCGAATACTCCAAGGAGGCCTTCTGTGAGCTCTCGGACCCAGGCTAAGGCAAGGAGGGAGACAACGCTCGCTGCACCGCCGACCACCATGAACGGCTTTCGCTTCCCCCATGAGATGCGACAGTTATCACTGCAGATGCCGATGTAGGGTTGAACGAGGGTTCCTGTCAAAGGACCGGCGATCCAAACGAAAGCAAGTAGAGCCTTGCTCATTCCAAGAGACAAAAGATAGGGCTACAGCCACCCCTAGGGATTAGTCCAAGCAGGATCATGCGGCGGGACCGTGCGAGCTTACCGATCCATTGGATAGCTCAGTAGACCATACGACCTGAAGACTGAGACAGTGGATATAGTTATCAGCTTTCTGGCTGCTGTGGGAAGCAGACTCATGCTCCCGAATGGAGGTCAGTGCTCACCCGCCAATACTCAAGGTCAACAAGAACAGATACCAGCTGCTCTTGGTCTCCGATATATCGGGAGTATCTCCCGATCCATTGATTGCACTTGATTCTCCGGAGTGCGTCATTGAAGTCACTTCATTACTGTCAGCTGCTCCCACCAAAGGGGACGTTTCATTGGCAAACCGATAATGTGCTTCCGGCATTGAAATCGTGTTCTGAAAAGGGTTCCCTCAAAATAGACTAGCAGAGGCCACTCTGAGCTGATGTGCTTGAGCTATGATCCAGTCTTCTGAGTAATTTTCTCAAGATGACCGGGGTATCAACCGTTGAGGTAGAGGCGACCACGCTTCGTCTGCACGAAGTGGGAAGACAATGCCTGTCAGAGGTGATAGAGCCGAGCGCGTTGAAGCAACCGGAGGGAGAAAATCAAAGCCAAGTCACTGCGTCTAGATAATTTCCTTGCTCAAAGCTCAAGCAAGTGTAGCTCTAAACGAGGCCGGGCGGGAGGCTATAGAGGCAACGCGGGTTGGATCGGGCAGAACCAGAATCTTTACTGAAACGGAGTTGAAATGGGAATGATTCAGTCCTGATATTGATCCATGACTGCATGAGACTTTGGAGGATATCTAGATAATAAGAGCCAGTGCCAAGGGTAAGGGTAAGGCAAAGGAGATGAGATGATGATGAACAGCAAGCATGTCATGTGTCCTTCGCGCCTCGCTTCTTCTTGGTAAGGTTGGGTCGACGTCAGCAGGCCACCCACGTGACTGAGCCACGATTTGTTCCCGTCTAGTCCGGGGAAAAGCAATCCATCCATTCATGAAACACTACGGGGTGATTGAAGGTCGTCTGACTGGGGTAAATCTCATTACCATTTGATTCATATCTATATGCATGTATTTCGCCAGAACCAGAACACTCCTGCCACAGTCACAAGTCCCACCTTTTGCTTTCCCATTCATGGCGACTCCATGCTTCGGATCCAGGATACCAGGGCTTTTCAGCCCAAACGCGCCGGATTGGTCGCCAGATAAACCTCCCGAGCCTCATAGTCATAGCCTCTCTCCCAAGGTTCGAGTTGGGGACCCCGTTTTTGTCTTAACCTGCGTCTCCAAGGTTACCATTTCCCACCTCAACATATTTGATCGAAATGCAGGCAAAGGAAGTGACAGGATCATGAGAAAAGAAAAAGATGTCAAAGAGGAAGGGGATAGGAAAAAAGAAAAAGAAAAAAAGAGAAAAGAAAAAATGATACAAGAGATTCCCATTATCAACATAACACATGAGGAAGAAACAGAACCAGAGACCGAACCGAAGCGCAGAGGACAAGGGGGTAAGGAGAAAGAAAAGAATAAGAAACCCGATTGTGATGGGAATCTACCAGCGTAGTCCACAATCGCAAATGTCGATGTCGCGCGTATTAGGGATAAGTAGATCCAGCGCGATCGTCAAAATAAGTCACAGGGGAGCTGTTGCTCGTCCATGCCAGGGTATTGCCAGGGTATCGCTGTGACTGTCGAACAAAGAACAGGCCTAAAGACAAAAAGCCACCACAGGTAGCCAGAGATAGTTCGAGGGATATCGCTGGGGCGTGGCATAAGCAATGAGGGTCTACCAAATCAAACACAAATTCGATAGGTCATCCAGAAGCAGGTAGTATGAACATAGGACCCGCATGAGCCAGGTCCGAAAGAAGACGGCATGATATGACGGAAGATCAAGGTATGTTACCCGCAGAGTATATGCGATATAAAAAGACGGTTAATATGGTTCAGGTATTTCCGAAGGATATCAAGCTCCTCAGATCTGCTGTTGCAAAAGTTGGGGCGCTATCATATGAGGAGCCATCATGGTGGGCATAGAAGCCGGCAAAGTCATTGCAGATGGCATTGTGGTCACACTAGGGACGACAGCACTTGGCATCGAGTCGGACGGCGAGGATCCCTCATCTTGTGAGCCAAATCCGTTCTCCTCATTCTCAAGGTCATCATCCGGCACAGAAACTGGCGGCTGACCATCTTGCTGAGCCTCGTGAATACGACGGTGCCTGGCATACGACATTAGTGGACTGTGATACTAGAATAGCATACCAGCAAGACTTACTGTGCAAGATTGTCCGACCGGGAAAAGGCCTTGTTGCAGTAGGGACAAGGATAAGGTCGCTCTTGAGTGTGAGTCCTCACATGTCTAAGCATCAGATGTCAGCAAGAAGCTACAGGAGCCGTGCTGGCACATAGCCATAGCGGACAGAATAACCAGACAAAGATAGTGATAGTGACTAACCTCTTCAGATGTTCGAGTCTCTTGAACAGACGTCCACATGACGGGATCGGACAGGAATGCGATTTCTGTGGATAGGGGCCAAGTTCCATCATGGTAGCGCTCCGAGCCCGGCGAACAGGCCCAGGAGCATATCGTTCTACCTTGCTTCCCGCACGGTGCTGGGCGGGAACGTCGATCGCCTCGCCATCTGGAAGAGGAGCGAGTTCATCTGTACCATTCGTGGGATGCATGACATGCGACTCGGGAGTTTCATCCAAACTCGACAAGGGGGTGCTATGGCGCGACATTTCATGCAACAAATTCTTCTGAGGAAGAACCGCCGCACGATAACCATTGAGGGAGCGATGGATGTCGTGATGCGAATCATCTCCTGCCTCTGGAATAGGGGCCACGGAGCTGGACACAGACCGCCGAAGGTCACTTGGCCGATGGGCGGCATAAGTGACAGCTTGGGGTTGTGGGGCCGTAACCTGCGGGTGCATAGTAGCAGCAGCACTAGTGACGCCTGGAGGGATAGAGGACCGGCGCCGACGCTGCTTGTACGTCGGTGAGCCTTCTAGCATGGAATAGACATTTGAGGGGAAAGATCTAGCCGGAGTTGGGAAGTGAGCGCTTGTGAAATTCGAAGGAGGAAGCTGCATCATCGGATGGTAAGGTGCTGCCGAGGAGATATCCGGGATAGCGGTGTAGAGACCGGTATCTTCGTTGGCGATATAGGCTGGTTCAGCGCCAAGGTGACCGTGCTGCGGAGGCGTGACTGGTTCAAACGATAAACCCCGATTGGAATAATCCTCGTACTGCGAGGACACGAAGGACGGAGCCGGGGAGTATTCGACGAAGGTTGGCATTGAGGCATGACGCTGGTGGATGCGAGCAATCGGCATTCCGTTGCGATCGTACTGGATCTGCCCATACTCTGCTTCACGCTTGATAACGTTTTGGGCTAGAGTCGTAGGCATGGGGATCGGGTTGTACATCGCCGGGTGGCCGGACTCGTCCGGGAGAAGGGGTAGCGCCGGGGGAGCCATTTGGGGAGCCATCTGAGGAGGAGGCATAGCGTCAACGGTCCGAACCACTGGGGATGCAGGTTGGCCATATGTCGTACTTGCGTGAGCAGCAAACGATGATGAGTTCGCTTGTTGTGCCTTTGTGAGCTGTTCATACAAGGACTGCGATGAATCAAACTCGAAAGACAGAGCAGGCTCGCTGACTGCAACTGTGGTCGCCTCCTGGCCCATCTTCTCGCGCTTCAAATCACGCTCCAACGCATCGAGGAAAAGGCGGTCGTGAGGCACGCTGTACCAATAGAATACCTTCTGTTTCTTCTGAGTGCGGATGCAGTTGTTCTTGTACAGGAAGTCGAGGAATGGGCTCTTGGGTTCTTCAAGCGTGGCATCGGTTCCGGCCTTGAGGTTTCGCAGATCCGAGAAGATACCCTCCTCGAACTTCTTCGAGTTTTTGACCGGGCGACCGAAGGCTTGGAATCTAAAGGCCAGGCATCTCACGATATCCGTGCCCGAGATGTGAAAGAGGTTGTTCCTGTCACCAATCAGCGTGTGCGCCTTTCCCTACCAATTGTTTCTTCTACTCCAAACTAACCAGAGAACACATGATATGTAGTCGCCTGTCGGGAGCAGGAACCTGCGGATGAGTTGATCCGTATGCCAGTCTACGGGCGCTGAGAGAAGGAAATATTTGACTGGGGGGAGGCGGCACAAGGTCAGCTTCTAGAGTGGCGACGGAAGGGGGAAGCCCAGATAACGTTGCAGTGGCATGATGTAGAACTTACGATTGTCGACCTGCTGCAGTGCGACTTGCGCATCATGAGGAAGGCTTTGCTGGGCTTCGTTTGAGAGCATAAATGTCTCCGGCTTCTGGGGAGGCGCCATAGGGGCACCATGTTGGGGATACATTGTGAATGTGATACAGTGGTCTGGTGAGAATTCCATCAGCCCGAGTCGGCAAGCGAAGTTTGTATGCATGTGCGCAAACAAAGAGTCATGGTGGACGGGATGTTAAACATAGCCACCGTTGGGCCGAACAAGGAAGACGCACCGCCAAATGAACCTGATCAAAGAAAAAGCGGATGGACCGCACGCAATCACCAAGGGCGACTTTCCGAGAGAGAGAGAGAGAGAGCAACGACCCGGAGAAGTGATTGATATTGTGGGTAGATTGGATGAATGTCGACGATAAATCGTGAAACAAGTGAGATCCAAACACGCGATCTGAAGAAAAGAGTACCAGCCTCTTGGGTAAGATGTGTTGTTGTTGTTCTCGTCGTCGTTTAGGCGCTGACGTTGCCGGCCCCTCGTCCAAACGGGTAAGAAAAGGGCGAAGAGAAAAAGAGAGCAATGGAGAGTTGAACTGGGCCAGCCCGATTACAAGTCTCTTAGAATAACTCGCACGGCGAAGGGGGGGGATGGAAATGAAACGAAAGGAGGTGAAAAGAAGAAAGAGGCAAGTCGTGATGGGAGGAAGAGAGGGGGAGGGGAAAGAGAATGAGAAAGAAGGGGAAGAAGAGGAGGAGGAGGAGAAAGAGGAAGAGGCAGATGAGAATTGAGGTAGGACTTGCTTTTTTACAGTGGTGTGGTTGGAGAAAGAGGTAGTAGGTAAGAAGGTATAGCTAGGTTTTGGTATGTAAGTCCAGCAGTAAGTAGTAATAATAACGCCAATCGATAATAATAAATAATAATGGGGAGGGGGGCATTAAGAAAAGGGAAGTAGAAAAAAAGAGAGAATAAAAATAAATAAGAATAATCAGAAAAAAGACCGACCGAGAAAAAAACCAAAGGGAAAAAAAAGGAAAAGAGGGCAAAATCGGCGTCAGAACTGGGAAGAAGGAATTCAGGGAGCGCCGACCGAGACCCGCGGATCGAGTTTCTACTACGGAGACTACTCGAGTACTCAGTACTACGGAGTAGACAACACTGACAGACTGTGCGCACTACTCAGAAAATTACTAATTACCTAGCTAACGAGTACTTACTCAGTAGGAAGCCCTTTCTGCTCTGTATAGGACGGACGTAAAGAAGTCGAAGCCTGAACACTGATGCTATTGAGGTAGACCTCTCCCTCTTTCACTCGGTGCATTTCTCAGGAGCATCACACTCACACACATACAATACACATACCCAAAAAACACACACACACACACACACAATCCCTCCCTCCTTCTCTCTCTCTCTTTCTTTTCTCCTTAAACGCCTTTTAAATCCTATTGTCCTAGGCCACCTCGATTGACTCTCGAATTGGTTAGACACCAGGAAACGCGCACGGCGAAAAAGTAGGGCTTGGACGGTTCGACCCAGGCATAAGCGGAGACTGGCGCCAGGGACCGGCTCCAGAAGTCAAGGGAAGCAAGCCTGTTAGGTACTCTTCTGAGATCCTAAGATCCAGCAGTATGTAGTTACCGGCTCTCAATTAAGCTTCCCCTTTCCACCATTCTCACCCGAGTCCAAAAATATCCGCCTAATGACGCTACCAATATCACAACGCTTGAAGAAGCACCGAGAGGTGGGGTTGAACTTTGTGAAGGGGGGAGGAGGGGGAAAAGAATGGAAGGAAGTTAGTTTAGTTAACTTTCATTGTTCGGCGGGCACCCGGGCGGTAAGATACCAGTAACCACGGTATTGGTACAGTCTAACTAGTATCCACCATTATTCCACCTTCAGGGGAGAAGAGCTAACTGAACCCCAATGACAACAAACGTAAGTCAAGAAGGTGTGGGGCATCTCTCCATCCATTATTCAATCAATCAATACTGTTGACCCGTTCTGGCCTCTGCCCTTAAGGGCCCCACCACTATTGACTGATGGACTGGGAAGCAAGCAGTCCTGGATTATTGTTGTTTTGTTGTTGTCATGGCTGGGTCCATCTCTTCTCTCGGATTAGTGAATTCATCACTCCCAAGTAGCCAACTGCCAATGTTCTCGACTTCCTCATGGCGAGCAAACAGTCCTCGTATTTGCCGGGCCCTACTAGTCGGCCAACGGAGAGCCAACTCAAGGGCAACAAACTGAACATACAAGATCAGTGATCGAAAAATGGCAGATATTAACCCACTATTCTGTGGTGGGCTTATGAGCTTCCTACTCCTAGCAATGGCCTATGTCCGAGAGATCGTAGACTGCATACCTTGTAGTAGAAGTATGCATCACAAGTCACGGGTACTAGAATTGGGGGGAAGCTAAAACCGCCTACTTACCTTGTAGAAATGAGGGGAAGACCTGATCTTGATACCTCATCTCGCTACTGAGAAAGATTTATGGGGAAGGAATTCGCTTATCACAGCAAGCACGGGATTCTTCGCATAGTAACTCATAGTACTATATGTGCAATCTTCAGAGATGAGGGATTGATCATCAAGGGAAAACCAAGCTTGTGTGGATGATATGTCTACATACATGCATAACTGACAGCTCCTGCATCAATCAACCTTTCTTGGGGGCGCTTCCTGGGGGGCCAATTCCAGCATTTCCTGCCTCATCACCTCTGCCTCTCTTTCCCCCTTTCGGTCCCCACACGCAGCAAACTGTTCACCGCGGCGGCTAAGATGACGGACTGATTGACTGACTCTCGGGGCAGGGAAAACAAACATGCTGTCACTACGTAGTAGGGTACAGTCCAGTCCAGTACCTCTATAGCTACCTAGCTAGCTGCAAGCAGTCGAGGGAGCAAATCATCTAACGGCGCTGCGCAGAGTGGAACCAAAGTCCCCATCCATGCCAAGCCAAGACAAGACTGCACACACTGAACACTGAACACTCACTCACTCCCCCCGATAAAACTAGCGCGGGAAACAATCGTGAAGCATTCGCCCCCTTGTTTCAGGGTAAGCGCTTAACTTCCCACCAATAGCAGGTAAGGTGTAATCCCTTTGGCCCGCACGGCTACTCCAGGCTGCTTGCGATGCTCGTCTCAGCCTCTCAGTGGCCCCCAATGGCCCAATCCAGAATGAGAATATCCCCCATGGGCATAAATGGGAATTGAGCAGGCGTCGAGTCCGTCTTCAGGTTCAAGGTTCCAAGTGCCCACCACCTTTCAGTCCTGCTCCTCACAGGCTCACAGACATTTGATTTCGGTCCGTGCCCTTGCCTACCCTGCCGTGTCCTGACTTCCTCCTCCTTCTCATCCTCCTCCCCCTTCTTCTATTTCCCCTCCCAACCCGCCCCCTCCAGGCTGTAAATAGCATTTGTACTGTAAAGTACTGTACACTATAGTTAGCCGTGAACCATCTCCATTCGGCTATGTTATGTGATGCGATGTAATAGCGCAGCAGATAATGGCAGTGCTGTGACACGGTCAATGCTCTATGATTATCGTCGTCGGTGATCATCTATCTGCCGGCATCTGACTGCCACCCTTCAGAGACACCAAGAGTATGTACTGTACGGAGTACTGTACTGGTAGTCGGACATTTTGCATGCACAATGCAGAGTTATCTGCGGGCATCCGAGCAGGCAGCAAAAGAAGGACTTCTACTCTCGCTTATGTTTGGATCACAACTGGAAATAGTTCTTACGTGAACTCGGGAATGGGGGCAATAGAGTATTGTTGGGTCTCGCAAGAGTCTGTCGACTCTTTCTACGGTACATCGACCAGCTGTCTCTCCTATCGATTGCCCCAGCTTTCGTGGGTGCTGATTTCCTCAACTCAGTAGCTAGGTCTGTAATGGTCTATCTCCTTAAACTTGCATGGACCCCATGCTGTAATTATAGCCACTTATGGGCCAGGTTCTTGAACGGTCCATCTCCTGTTACTCGTCCAGATATGGTGTAAGAAGCGACCAAGCGGCAGCGCCAAACGACGCCACTTATGATTCAACAACCTGGCTCTTAAGAGTAAGTACCATAGTTAAAGCTATCTTCTTGTCTCTTCCTTCGATCTTTTTTTTGGGGGGGGGGGGGGGGGGGGCATGATCAATCATCAAGGCAGACCAATGTCGCGTCTCCGAGGAGTAGATCAGAGGCCCAGAAGGGGTACTGGACTGTACAATCCGCGCACACTCGTAGGTCGGCCATCAGGCCATAATCGCCGGGATTTCCTATAGCATGGAATGCGTAACATTTGGGCTTCGCGCATCGTAATAAAGTGCACTGCCATTAACCTCATATACCAGCAGTCGATCTACGGGGTAGTTATATTAAAATAGCATACCATGGGGGGAGGGGGGGTTATCCAAGCTCATTTTTGAGACACATAAATTTGGTCCGTGTGCAACCTGCCCGTACCATGCGCATAAGGCTGTAATCACATGGGTTTGTGATCTATTCACCACTGGACTTTTTCAAATCTTGGCTCACCCGTTCTGTGCACTCATTATTCTCGCAACTCGAAGCCGAAGCGGAAGACTGACACGCCCGGCTATCTATCAAGATTGGGTTTCAATCCCCCTCTTCCTGTCCAATCTGGCATCGACAAGGAGGGCGGAAAGTTGACCAAGCATGGCTTGCAGAAATACCAAATAAAAAAAAAGGGGGGGGTTCGTGGTTTGTTCTTTTGCATGTCACTCGGAACCAGAGCATCGTCGTCAGAAGCACGACGTTGGATATCTTGAACATCAACGGGGACTGATCTGCACAACCGAAAGATTGACCGGCAAACGGCGAAGCTTAATCACAGAGCACTCTGATTTGGCCATCTGAATTGGTGGCCATTTCCGAGATATGATAGATCAATGCGAGATTTCGAGCTTTGTCAGTACATGATCTTTTCGGAGAAGTGGCTTGATATGCATCACGGGCGGCAGCCAAAGGATTTTTCGTGGTAGGTGGTCGACACCTTAGCAGGGGGAGTATCGTCATAGTGCAGTACTGCTTCGTCCTCATTGGCTTGTCCCTAATTATGTAAGATTCATCTCTCCAGTCACACTCACTCCACTGACTCGGCCGAAGTGATCATCAATTGCACTGGCACATACGTATAAACGTACAGAGCATTGAGGAGGGCGAGGGGGTACCGTGCTGTTGGGGTCAGAGTCCGTCAATCCAGGGGGGGAATCTAGACAGTCCTGACCAACATCAAAGCGTTGTCGTTGTCCGGGATCAGTGGCAAAAGACCCTTTGCTAAGCCCACTATTGAATACCTACGTACTGACCCTCCGAGAAGAATTCTCCGATGACCCAGTGATCAGGAGTCTAAAAGCCTGCAGGCGGGTGTTGATTGCTACATTGGGAGATCACCGAGGTTCCCGGGCGAGCCCTATAGAGAACTACGTAGTACGTATGTACATACACTCGCCGGAGTGCGCGGATAGTGATCTCCCGACGGGGAGAGAAGAGGCGAGGAGGATAAGTTCTGGGCAGAGGGCATATGCGGGAGAAAGAGGCCTTCTCTTTGCGCAGCGACACGATGCGATGAAGGCGAGGTACGGCCCAGCGTATGGAGCAGTGGAGCGACGAGGAGGTCCTAAACTCCTAGCCTCCCTGGACTTTGCTTAGGTTAGGTTAGCAGCGAAGCTCTCCTAATGGAGAAAATTCTTCTAGACCTTGAAAGGTCCGTTGCTACCAAGCCCAATCTGGTAATTGTACCTGACTCTACCGGGTTCTCGGCGGACGGGACTGGAACCATAAATTACCGCCGTCCTGGACCAAAACAACCCGCGCCAACTATGGATACTGTCTCCGTACAGCTACGGATACTGTGGACTGCGGACTGTGGACTGTGGACGGTAAACATCGGTGCCCGGGACAGAAAATTGATCTTACTATGTACAGTCCAGGAGATCTTGGCCTGCTCCGCGCAACGGAGTCTTTGTTTGATCGTCCAACCCCGAGAACCCATCTGGAAAAGTCCAGCGACAGCATGTCACTGCTATGAAAACCTCGCGAGTCGCGACGAGGCGACGAGGCTCACTCTCGGGTTTCGGAAGCTAAAGCCTCCCATTACTCATATCTAATAAGTTAACTTAGAGAGTATGGGTCAGCGCTTGGTCCATATTCGGGTAAGTTGCAAGATGCTGTATCTGCCTTCCGTTCTCGATTTAGAGCATCGACTGATCCAAAGATGAGGCTACCTAGTAGTTAGCGAGCAAGGCGCACTGTCAACACATACTCGTATATGACTTGATCTCTTGAGAACGTGGGTGGGGGGGAGGAGGTCGAGGCGCACCTGCCGTTAGACTTGCGAATGTTGCTATGAGCATTTCATCAGGGCAGTATACGGTACGATAACTTCTCGCCAGACTACGTCATGGAAGACCTGTCCCGGAAGCTATTTCGCCACGATAGCATGCAGCAGCACCTTCGTTCTTCCGGAGACCTGTATGGCTTGCTATGCCAAAGTTGGCATTGTTTCGTGGATCAGACGAGCAACGGAAAGCAGGCCGGTCTGTTGCCATCTTGGCCAGGCTAAGTGAGGGCCAAGCAACGCAGTACGGGGGATATCGAATAACCTCACAGGGAGAATCGGATACGTCGGACTGGGGCTGGCTGATCAGCGCCATTGTTCCCCCTTCGTGTAAACCTCGGCGTTGCAATGGACGGACCAGATTCCTTTCAACCACCACGACTGGAGATCCGGCAGGTCAACCCGTGAAACCATCGGATTTCCTCCCGTCTGTCTAGACTAGACCATGAATCAAGCCGGCTCCCTACTAGAACTAGCGATACTCGATACGTCGTTTGTATTGGGTCAAACGAACTTCAAAAACGATGAAGATGGTATAGAATCACCATGTAGCTAATCATTACGCATGCTTTGACATATCGCTGAACGCCGAGGTGCTTTTGGTGTATCGGTTGTGTCTTAGTTGATGGGTGGTATAGGTCAGTCTGGTAGGACCACCGATACTATTTACTCGACTATCCAGAGTCTAAAAAATCTAGAGTGACCCGAGTCCGTTCTCTTTCAATTTTTTTTTCCTTTTTCTTAATCTTTGGTGGATCCCTGTGACGAAAAAGTGCCTGCACTTAGCTACTCAGTAAACAAAATGCAACAATTCCTTTGCTTTCCTGACCCTTTCTGCTAGTCAACCTCCGTGCCATTCGAATTCTATAGTCATCGTAATAGTAGTAGCAGTAAGAAGGCGACACGTTCTTCGAGCTCTGATGGGGTTGGTGCCCTGCTCAGAATTGGGTTACATGCAGAATCTGAAACGACGACGAGCAAGCCCTGGATGGAGTCGTTTTTTCCTTCCTCCCGGCTCTTTTGTTTCCTCTTGTTTCCTGCGGAACTTCGCACATGGCCGGGGCTTCTTTCCAGTTTCAATACTAAGTGACTGACTAATGAGACCGATCCAACAGCCCTCCCCATAGTCGTCCCAAAAGTCGAGCGTTGACTTGAACAAATCACAATCGACTGGTAGACATATTGTGCCTGACTAGTAGTTCCGTCATCCCTGGTTACGGCGTCGGTGGGAAGAAAAATTCCCACTCCCATCATTACCCCTACGATTCCCCAACGCACTAAACCTATTATTGTCAGGTCCTTCATGCAGGTACCCCCCCCCCTCCCTCTCCGGCAGTGGGCACACAGTGGGTGAACACTACTGAAAAGGAACTTGAACTGCTTTGTCTCCGGTGGGGAATCCAGGAACAATTATCCATAAACCAGCTCGTCACCACTAGTCATACCACAGAACCGCAAAAAAAAAAGAAGAAACTCAATCATATCATCGGATGTTCGATTTCTCCTTGGTTCCCCATTCAGCCCTGGTCTGAAGTTTCCACCCCTCCCGAGGAACCAAAAAAAAGAGAAAAAAAAATAGGGGTAAAAATGCCCCAACTAAGCTAGAAGAGAAATAGGCCAAATCGACTAGAGTCAACAAACAAACAGACAAAAGAGAACCCCCAATTCAAGAGGGAGAGAACCTTCATCTCTACATTGTGTTGGCGAGGCTCGTACTATTGCATCACACTGCCAATGCAAGTCTAACCTGGATATTCCTAATTTCCAATTCGTTAGAGCAGCGTTGCTTGAACTACTCCTATACTAAACTGCTAGACCACTGACTACTAACCCGCACTTGTTCTATTTTTACCCTTTTTACCCGTGATAAGAATTTCAGGAAGAAAAGTCAACGCGTGATCATGCTTCATTCAAGTGTTTGTAGATTAGCGCAATGTGACTGACTGGAGTCAACCACTGGGGAGCGGCTTTCGCTTTATCGCCATGCATGTTGAGAATCCCCAAACATGCTAAACGAAGCGATCTGTCTCAGGTCTGGGGGTCCCCCTTCTCAAACATTAGCTCAACTCGGAGAATTCGCCATATCTGGAACACTCCCACGCTAAGGGTACGTGCTTCGCAGCCCCGGTCCAAGGGTGGGCAGAATAAGGTTTGTGCGATCAAGTTAGGAGTTCGATAGTAGACTCAACGTCGCAGACTGAACGTCCGCACCATCCAGGTGCACTCAATACGAGAGGAGTTGCGGTGAGGGTTCTGTCATTCCTCCAACTTGGCGCGAGTCAGGAAAACTGGAAACATCCTATCATGCCGTCAATGGAGGCGTTCGTTCTCGCAAATAGGGGTCAAGGCGAGCTGGTGAAACAGATCCGCAGTTCGAGGCCACTCGCGTGGTCGAAAGCAACTACAGCCCCTCTCTTCGCCGATAATCGATACTGAGGCAAGCATACAGTACGCCCCGAGCCGGAGGCACTATGCACAGCGGTAGCGTGTTTTGAGTGCAAGAGATTCGAAGGGAATTTGGACGCGATGCATGTCATGCGTAGTTGTCAGGTGTCATGGGCCAGAATCGACAACTAGCGACGTCCTCTGCCTCTGCCTCTGCCTCTGCCTCTGCCACCGCCCCTGCCTCTGCCTCTGCTGCTTGACCGGCCTGATGCTTGGATAGCGGCTACGTCATGTTTGCTCAGGTTCAAAGTTCCGCCTGCAAACTTTCCGACGGAGGGCCCTCCAACACCACGTTCTCGCCGTTTGGCGCTGCTGGTGTTCGACTTCGGTGCCGGTTTTTCGAGGATAATTCCGTTTTCTCTGGCTTCCTTCCGACGCTTGTTTTCCTTCATCTCGGCCTTGGCTTTGATGCCTCTCCGGTGAGAAGAGGGCATCATTTGCTTGTACAAGGACTCTTTAGATCCTAGTTCCTGCATCCGCAAGTCAAGAGCCTTGATGCGATTCTTGCCAGTTGGAGCAAGATCGGACGCTGAGTCGAGAAGGTGGGATTCCTTTAGGAGACGTTGCAGTGCGAGATCGTTTTTCAGATGGTCCGCATCAATTTCGGTGTCATCGTTGTCATCCTCGGTATCTTTCTTCGGCGTTTTGGCCGTGGTTCGCTCAGAGATTGAGGATGGCGGTTTGGCGGTCTGTACCAGCGTTAGGATACTCAATTTCAATGGGCCACCAAGTATATCTTACCATGAAGGCCTTGCGAGCTTTCTTGTCCATCAAGTCCTGGGACTTTACGTCCCGATGCTCAATTACTTCAACCTCCTCTGGTTCCTCTTCGTCTCCGCTCATACCATCCCAATCCGACTCAGCATCGGAAGCCTCCAAGTCTTCCTCGTCGCTTTCGTCTTCTGAATCATCACGGCGGGACACCTGACCTCCAGGTACATCCAACGGTTGGAATTGAGCTTCGAAGAATTTGCGGAAAATGTCCTGGGAGGACTCGGTAGTTGTCTGCGGCGTGGCCTCGTCATCTGAAGTTGTAGCTCTCGACACAACGGCCGTGCCCCTCTTCCGTTTCCCAATCATCTTTATCGATCCTTGTATGAGTGTGCGTTGGGAACCCAAAAACTAGAGCATAGAAAAGTCAAGAGAAAAAAAAAGGCCCATGCGATTGAGAAGACTAGCCGCAAAACGTGCTTATGTCAGCCGTTATCGCATGATGTCACGTGCGATAAGATAGGTCCGACCCCTCGTTGGATTTCACCGATTATAATCGAGTTCGTAGCGCGCCGCGACATTTCCAAGAAGGCGTTGAACAAATCCTTGAACTCAAAATGACCAAATTTCGCCCTTGTATCGATCTCCACTCGGGGCAAGTCAAGCAGATTGTGGGCGGAACCCTAAGCAATGTTGCTGCCGATCTGAAGACGAATTATGTCTCCAAGCTCCCCGCCGGTCATTACGCCGAGTTATATCGGAAGCACGATTTGCGCGGCGGGCATGTCGTGATGCTGGGCCCAGGCAACGATGAGGCAGCGCATGAGGCACTTCGAGCCTGGCCTAACGGATTGCAAGTGGCTGGAGGGATCACCGATAAGAACGCTCAGTACTGGATTGACCAGGGTGCCGAGAAGGTAAGCCTTTGTGCCTGCGCTTGCTGTCTCACAGCGTAAATCCAGTCTGCAGCTCAGCTGCAGGTATTTGATTGGATTGATCTTACTCCATTTTTTTGCGTCTGGATCTCACTGTCTCTGGTACCAGCAACGTGCAGCCTTGTCATAACTGACCCGTTCTCGCAGGTGATCATTACATCATTCCTCTTTCCAGAGGGCAAGTTCTCGAAGGAACGGCTTGAATCCGTTCTTTCTACCCTTGGAGGCGATCGATCAAAGCTGGTCTTGGATTTGAGTTGCCGTAGAAAGGACAACACTTGGTTTGTAGCCATGAACCGCTGGCAGACCATTACCGAGATGGAGATCAACCAAGGCAAGTTCCTGCCCATGAATTCCATTAGCTCTCTCGCCCATCCTTGCTCGTGTCTCAAGATGCAGGAGCGGAGAGGCGTGGAATATGCCTGGCGATTGCAGTCCCTGAGCTACCGTTTTGCTTCTGTCTGAGCCAGGCTGTAAGACTAACTGAAGCAGAGTCGATCTCATTGCTGGAACCTTACTGCTCCGAGTTTCTCATCCATGCCGCTGACGTAGAGGGGCTGCAGCAGGGTGTTGATGAAGAGCTCATCGCCAAATTAGCCCAGTGGTGCACAATTCCCGTCACCTATGCCGGTGGCGCTCGCAGTTTGCAGGATTTGGAAATGGTTCATGCCAGCAGTCAGGGGAGAGTTGATTTGACCATTGGAAGTGCTTTGGACATCTTTGGGGGCTCTGGGGTAACGTTCGATGAATGTATAGAATGGAACAAGTCGCATTGAGTGGGCATCCAGGGAAACACCTCCCAGATCAAGGATAATCTATTCTGTCGGAGCACATGTACATATACGCACTTTAGGCGGCTCGGCTGCTTGAAATTATATACTACTAAGCAACATTTCATTTTACCATTAATAGTTACCCCAAGCTGGAATATTCGCAAAGAATATTGTTATCTTCAACGGACCGTGGTAGTTTACCACCAGCAGACATATATACAATACTAGGTATATATATATATACCTTCGTCTACATCCCACTTCCTTGGTGGAATGACGCGGCCATCCGTCGCAGGTCGAGACAGCCGGAAAGACCGTCAGTGCCGAAAGCGGCTTAGCGGTGACCGCACCAGCACCGCACCGGCACCGCCGAGTTCCTAGTCGACATCACAGCTTCTCCAACTGAATCTCAGCCCTGGGACAATTTCAACTCACTCCCTTCATCTGTCTGCGTCTTGCTTGTTTTAAAATTAGCTTCCACACAATACCAGAGTATATCTACCTTCCGCCTATCTTTATACAGCTTGACCGGCCCGCTCCACCCTCCCTTCTGCCTTCCGTATCGTCAGCCTTCGAACGCTATCGCCCCCTCTTCAGCCAACAAGATGAAGCCCGTCGTATCTTTGATGAACGCTTGGTCCTGGTAAATTCAGACCTCTCAAACATCACCTCCAGTGTACCATTCGAGATAATTGACCGAATCTCTCCAGCGTGGTCATATCTCTCTTCGCCATCGTCATTCTCTCAGTCCTCGGATCGCTATTCCAAGTATGGCACCTTTATCACAACTTCCTCCCACGAGACTCCAGCCGCTTCACACCCCCGCTCAAACAAACCGCCATGACTAACCCCCTGACACAAACAGAGAGAACACCACAGCTTCACCGGCGGTGAAGAAGAGCCCGAGAATGGCGCCGCAGTCGCTGCCTCCATCTACACCGCTGTCCTTGTATACGTCGTACGTTCCGTTCCCACCCGCATCCATGATCCCACCCAGGCAACAGAGAATCCGTCATGACAGATGCTAACGTACGGTCCTTTCTCTCTTCCTACAGGCATTCTTCGTATTCTGCGCCTTCCAGGCCTACCTGCACACGAGAAGCCGCAGGGGCGGCGCCATCTCTTTGAGCTAAATCCACTACACCCGGCCGGTGGTTCCGAGGAAAAAAAACCCCCTGCTCTTATGTGTCTTCCACAAACCTTATTCCCGCCCTATACTACCGTGTTTTTGTTTTTATATCCCTATCTCGAAATGAACGTCGTTTACAACTGCGTGTGGGCTTGCTTTGTCGGGTCCGGATCCCCGGGGGGAGGATCATGGTTCTTTCTGATCTAGGCGCTGGCTGCTGCATCGTTCGCCCCCCCTCCACAAAGAAGTTGCGTGGCTGTGTGGCATCTGCCTCTCGCGGGGAGGGGGGTAGAAGATTGAATCACGAGCTGCCTTGCTTTACAGGCACAGTAGGCGATTTGACTTGCTTTGCTTCCGGTCCTCGGCGGCAGGAGAAGGGCACCAGATCCGCCGCTATCTACTTCTTCCTTGAGCGAAGTGCCCGATCCTCTTTTCACTCTATTTTTTGGTGATTTTGTTCGCTTGTTTATTCTTCATAGACCCATGAAGATGGTGTATGGTATGTCTGTATATAGTACGTACGTTTAGTCCTGTGAAAGAGCGCGCGTTGCTGCTTTCGTGTTGGTTACTTACTTCTGCCCCTGCTTATGGATCTCCCCAGCATCCTATCCAACCAGCGATTGGACAAGTCCTTTATAAACCACCGCTTATGCGTTAGTGTTGTAGAAGTATAGATTCCATACCCGCCTCTTTCTTTTCTGATTAGATACAACAACGCATACTTTAGGTCATTGGCACCCCTGTGAACAAGTAGGCCGTTCACGTCGCTCTTAAAACCTAGCCAAAAATATGTAAGGTGTATAAGGGAAGAAAAAACACACAGCCGCCGTAGATCGCTTTTCGTTTCGAACAACACTCCTTGGAACGCCCCGATGCGCGGACCAACCCATGGCCCAGATAAAACAAGCACTTTTGGAGATATAATACAGACCTCGGGAATTCTTTCTGTATAGAGGCATTATGGGATCATGAAAACATCAGCGATATCACCCGTGGAAACATCAGAAGAACTCCTCATCTTCAATGAGGTCCAGCGTCTTGGACATGTACGGGCCATCCAGTGAGTAACCCAGACGAGCGTAATAGCTGCGGACACCGACTCCGGAGATGACACTGATCTTTTGACTGCCATGCTCCTCACGGGCGATCCGCTCAGCCTCCTCCATGAGCAAGGTGCCGAATCCACGGTGCTGGAACTTGCGGGGATCACGGCCGTGGAGGGGGACAGCCGAGCCGTAGACGTGCAGCTCCCGGACAATACTTGTCTGTTGGCCGGTAAATTCGGGGCGGAAGGTGTGCGTGGCGCTGCACTTGCGGAGGCGCAGAAGTCCGATCAGGATGTCTTGCTTGGGGTCCTCGTAGGCCAGGAAGGTCTCCCAGCCCCCATTGGCGTAGTAGTCCCGACGAACCAGCTCCACTTGCGAAGGTCGAATCTTGTTCTTGACCTCATTGATACCCACCTCTCGGGTCCGGACATCGCGACAAGTCGTTCCGAAGTCCTTCATACGGGCCAAGGCGAGCTCACGCAGGTTGCCGTTCTCGACACCGGAAGTGACGAGCGGCATGGGGATGTCGCGCTGGACACGGTAGATACGAGTCCACGGGGGCACCAGAGCAAGAATACGGGCGACGAGGTCGATCAGCGCGTTCGGGGTGTAGTTCTTGTACCGACCAGTTCTCCATAGCTCGTAGAGACCGGTTCCACGAATGACAAGGGTGGGGTAGAGCTTCAGACCGTCGGTCCGGAAAGCTGGGTTTTCAAAGTATTCCTGGAACTGGAAGAGATCGCGCTCCATGCCCACATTGGGCAGATCGGGCATCATATGGCTGACTACCTTGAAGCCAGCATCCTTTGCGAGCTTGAAAGTTTCCGCCACCGCAGCGACAGTATGGCCTCTGTTCGTGTCCCGGGCAACATCCTCGTACAAACTCTGGACTCCAATCTCCAGTCGCGTGCAGCCATAGCGCAACATACTGCTCAGATGGGTGTCGAGACAGTAGTCCGGACGGGTCTCGATGGTGATACCGACGCACTTGATGTTACTCATCTCACCGGCCTGCACCGCTTCGTCGACGTTGTCTGTTTGATAGCCACTCAGAGCATTATGCAGCTGGGCCACAAAAGATTCTCTGTAGTCTTCCGGAAGAGACATGAACGTTCCACCCATGATGATATATTCCACCTTATCAACGCTGTGGCCGAGGGACTTGATCTGGTCAACACGCCCTCGAGCCTGTTCGAAAGGATCATAGCGGGCACGGATAGCGCGCATCGAGGTGGGCTCGTAGCCAGTGTAGGACTGTGTGGAATACTCGAAATCGGAGTCGGGGCCACCGGGGCAATAGACACAAATGTTTCCCGTGTATGCGATATGGGGACAGCGGTGGGGTTTGCTCATGACGGCGACGACGGCAATACCGGAGGAGGTTCCTAGCGGCAACTGTTTAGTATATGCGGACGGCATGCCTCATAAAGGCACGAAACAACATACTGATTGGTTTGGCAATCAATTTGGGAAGGATATATTTCTTGTAATGCTCGGGAACTGCCGCGATGATGGCTGTCAGAGGGGGTTGAGTGGACAAGGCATGCTTTTTGGCGATTTGACCCCGCAGCTTGTTGAGGTTGATATCTTTGCGGGGCTTCGTGGGATCCCTCTGCGATTCATGGTCCTGAATTAGAGCATTCGCAATATCAGAACAAGCTCGCATGAACCGTTCATTCTCCGAGGGAAGTTTGGCATTTTTCTTGGGCTTCGAGGATGGTGGCGGCATAGTCATAGTGACGGTCGCCATCGTGGGTTAGAGATGCGGGCGACGGTCGACGGTCGACGGTCGCCAAATGAGGTTGCGGAAGTTATTTTCGAATTAGAAGCGACCAGAGAGGCAGATGCGCGGTAACACTTGCGCCCGTGATGGCCGTTCGCTCGGGTTCAATCAAAAGTACAATTTAAGGAGTGAGCGATAATTATAATGGTTGGATGGGAATAACAACTGGAAAAGAGGTGAGTGGTGACTTGTGACCCGGGTATGGCACGCGGCAAGCGTGGAAGGGAAAGGGAAAAAAAAGCGGGAGGACCGAGGGTGCCACAGGTTGGTTGGTTGAGTCTCCGTAGTAAGTAATGAATGTAAAGTGAGTGAGGGAGAAAACCGACCGACCGCCCGTGACAATTCGGATCCGCTTAAAGCTTTGTCCCGAAAGTTCCCAAATCGCGTTTCTGAACCGGCCTCTTCCCTCTGCTCCTGTATACCCTCCTAATTCAAACTCTCCCTCCCCCTCTCCTAAAACCACTCATACCTTTTCGAGTGCGTCTTTATCTCCGTCCCCTCTCCTCTCTTTTCTCCTTCCCCGGTTCCTTTTTCTTTCTCCCAGCCAAAATGCAGGCCTTCCGCCGTAACACCGCTTCTGCTCTTCGCAATGCTGCTGCCACGCAGCGCCGGGGATACGCAGCTTCAGCTAGCCCCATCTACTCTGAGACCGTTAACAACCTTCGCATCAACTCGGAGACGAAGGTGATCTTCCAAGGTTTCACTGGAAAGCAGGGAACGTACGTATTTTGTTCCATTTTGGAAAGGTTGTCAAGGATATATCGCTGACGTTGCTTTTTTCCCGTCCGGGTGCAGTTTCCATGCCGAGCAAGCCATCGCCTACGGTATTAATCTTTCCAATCCCTCCCTTTACCCCCATCTGCGCAGGCGCCAAGCGGAAAAGAAGCCTCTAAATGGTCACGTATGCGAAACTCACAACTGCCAGGCACCAAGGTCGTTGGTGGAACCAACCCTAAGAAGGCCGGATCCCTGCACCTCGACAGACCCGTTTTCGCCAACGTGAGCGAGGCTGTGAAGGAGACTGGCGCCACTGCTACTGCGCTTTTCGTTCCGTAAGGACCCGGTGTTGGTGGATTGAACATGCACATGCGAGGTGCTAATGATTGCAGTCCCCCATTGGCTGCCAAGGGTATCGAGGAGGCCATCGAGGCCGAAATTCCTCTGGCTGTCTGGTACGTACCTTGTTGAACTTTCGGAAAGTGGGTTGGCCGCTGATCTTGATATAGTATCACCGAGGGTATCCCTCAGCACGGTATGTTCTCTTAGATAAGCGAGCGCTTTAGATGCCTGTTCGGGTCGGAAGACTGATAAACGAGTGCTCAGACATGGTCCGTATCACGGACATCCTGAAGACGCAGAACAAGACCCGTCTTGTGGGTCCTAACTGCCCTGGTATCATTGCTCCCGTAAGTACCCAAGCCAAAGCCACTAGTGATCCCTGGCAATAACATCTGGTGTTATTTGATGCGCTAGGGTCAATGCAAGATCGGTATCATGCCCGGATTCATCCACAAGCGTGGCCGTGTCGGTATCGTCTCTCGTTCCGGTACCCTGACCTACGAGGCCGTCAACCAGACCACCCAGGCCGGTCTGGGTCAGTCTCTGGTTGTCGGTATCGGTGGTGACCCCTTCTCCGGAACCAACTTCATCGACTGCTTGAAGATCTTCCTCGAGGACCCCGAGACTGATGGTATCATCATGATCGGTGAGATCGGTGGTAGCGCTGAGGAGGACGCCGCCGAGTTCCTCAAGGCCAACAACAAGTACAACAAGCCTGCTGTTGGTTTCATTGCTGGTATCAGTGCTCCCCCGGGCCGCCGTATGGGTCACGCCGGTGCCATCGTCAGCGGCGGCAAGGGTGGTGCCGACTCGAAGATCTCTGCTCTGGAGAAGGCTGGTGTCATCGTCGAGAGAAGTCCCGCTGCTCTTGGCAAGGCCCTGTTGGCCGAATTCGTCAAGAGGGACCTGGTCTAGATTAAGTGATCATCAATCACTTTTGCACCCGGCGGAGATATGACATAATCCTGCAGCGTTTGTTTTTGGTTGGTATGAGCGATTTTTCTTCTTTATCAATCAGGCAGACATGTGAAGGATGTCGTACTTCTGCTCATCCTTTCCATTTATCATTTAGACGACCTTTTCTCCTTATTTGCCCGAGCCATGGTGGCCGTCCTGTATTTTCTATCTGATCTCTTATCCCCCTCGTCGATATATTTCCTTTGTTTAGAAGATGCAAGGCAGTAATTAGGTCTGGTATGTAAATTTGATTTATTATTCACGGGCCCACGTGCGGGAGAATTCTTGTAGGCACCACCATTAAATGAGCATCGATGACCCGAGTCTCTGCCGCGGTACGGAGTACAGATCCTCCAGTGTCCACAGACCCTCGTCTCTCTGGTGTAGATTAGCCTGGCCACACGCAAGATGACTAACCTCTTTGACTTTTCCTAGACAAGAGGAATGTCACTTTCCATCTCCATTACTAGGACTACAACAGCAGCGATCTTCACAAGGACCCGAAAGCCGTTTGGTCACGGTCGATGCTCGGAAGCTCGCTTCTCGGCTTCCCGAGCATGACGTCCGATGTCCAAACAACTCCGAGTAGATCCACCAAATCAAGTACTAATGCAGGAGCCATTCTCGTGGCTTAAAAAAATTGTCTGCTTAGGTAAAAAAAAAAGAAAAGAGAAGAGAAGAAAGTGCTGACACGCAGCGGACGGGTTGATGTAATGGGGTGTGGAAGAAAAAGGGTCTCTACCAAACAGAAACACTTCCTGTACTGACTTCTTGCGACGGTGTCGATCGTGACTAGGGCATTACTTGCTCTCTCATCACCTGTGCACGTGAAAAGGCTAGAACCATCAATTAGTTCCAGTTTCTGAGCACATAGGTAGAGTATGGACACTGTCTAACAGGGTCCTTATGATGATATTGTTCAAAACAAGAGCACAGTCTGAACTTGGCAGCGGAGCCTTAGATCCCGATCAGACCCTGTAGTGCTATAGATCAATAACCAATGACTACTCCGTATACGGCTTTTTTTTTCCCACTTGCACTGTAGGTAACGGCAGACAGACAAGGAACGGAATGAGGGAGGGGTAGGGAGGCTTAGACTAGATTGATTGATTGAATTGCATTTGCCCCTCTCTTCAACCGAATTCCCTGCAGCTGCAGCCAAGACCTGGCGTGGTAGGCGAGTTGGAGATAATGCACTGGCTTGGTACGGAGTAAGTACTCCGTCCCATCAATCAATTCCCGAGCCAGCAGGGATGTGACAGGGGCTCATGGGATGCAAAATGCACACACTATATCAATTTGGTTTATTGGTAGCTGTAGCCGCCGATAACGACGTATACCTCCAACGATGTCAATTAAGATGTCGGGTTTAACTTGAAGGGGATAAGAACGAGTGATGACTTTTTCACATAGTGACAAATAGTGACCAGGGTCCTTTGAGAAAGCACCAGTGCCATGTGGGATCAATCTTATAATAAAACATAATGAAAGTAAACTATGCTGTGGTGTTGACAAACAGGCCGACTAGGTTAGTTAAATGGGGCAGGATAGTAAGCTCAGTGGCTGGGAGCCATTCACAGTAGGTTAACTAGCGGCACACCCCTTGAGTGTATGAGAGTTACTGTACGGCCTAACCCATGCAACATCTCTTTTCCAGCTTGATTGGGTTGCAATTGTTTTGATGAAGTGGGCCACAGTTCCAAGTCACTACCAATCCATGTGGCTTGCAGGTCTCAGGCTTGGGACTGAGACACTATTGTCTTGTCATAGCTGTAGAGATAGAGGTCGTTTGTTGCCAAGGATGATTGTGATGTGGTTTGCGATAAGACCCTATCGCTGATTGCCATGCGATGTGGCCGTGTCAGTGAGTAGCGTGACGGTGAGCAAGTGCTGCAGGTCCCCAATGTATGTGGTGTGCACTGTCATGAGTATTTATATCTACCTACCCTCTGTAGATAAATGCTATAACAAAGGTGAAATCGAGTCTTCTGCTAGTCCATTCAAGAATATACATATCTGTTGGGTACTGTGTGATTCTTTATGATATGCCGAGTGCAATATGTACTGTGCAATATGTACTGCATATAGTTAGTAGTGGACCGACTCGAAAAGTCAGGCTCAATCGCGGCAAGCCAACCGGGGCTTGGCGCGGGCGGTGTCGATCTGCGCCACTGCGCCCATTGATCCATCCCTCCTAAGCTCCACTTCTCAAAGTTAACCTCGTTAACCTCTTGAACTAGTCATCTCAGAACCCAATTAGTCCCGAGGATCACACCGTCTATCAATCCTCCCTTCCCTCCGTTTATCCCTGATTTCTTCTTTGTTTCTTCTCCTTCTTTTTCTCTTCTCCTCGCCCCCTTAGGCCCCCTTGTTCTGGCCCCCGAGTCTTGTTCGCCAAGATTGACATGGCGGAATCCGTGATAGGACTTCAAGTACTCCGTACAGTAGTTCGATTCTCCGACTTTCTACCGTCACTACAATCACATCCATCCATCGACTCTTATCGCTTGGCCTTCTTGATTCTCTCCAGAAACTTAACTGATCTTTGACACATAGGCCACAGCTATCTTACTATATTTAGCCCAGGTCGTTTTACATTCCCCAATTTCTGAGCAATGTGATACCGATTCCAGGCCAACAGAAACATGCCAGTGCTTATGAACCCTCATCTAATGACGGCCGAGACGAATTTCCTCCTTGGGAAAAGAGCATCAGCATCATCATCGTGCTCCGCAATTGACCGAATCGAGCAATCTACTATTTGTGATCTGTCTTTACCCTGCTCTGCTGTCCGGTGCCCCCCCGCCCCCCCCCCCCCAAATAGATGATTGCGCACATTCAGTGATTTACCGATGCTCGAGAGTTTTCGTCATCACGGGCTATTATTGCATACGCCGCAGTTGGCCCTGTCCATCCGCACTATGCTGTAGATCTTCATCTTCAGTATGGCCTCACTGTTGAAGACCAGAGAATTGCTTTTATCATCTTTTTGAAAACCCCCCCTTTTCGGGTCACATAATTAAGCTTAAGGGAGAGCCTACGCATTAGGCTCCATCCAGGCCGTGATTGCCGCTGAAAATCCACCAAAGCAGAATTCCAAACTCCGCGGTGGGCGAAGCTGCATGGAACTCAGATCTTCTAGTCTAACACTTTAGCATGCGGGACCGGCCATCATGTCAAGGTTAAGGCAGCAACTCGGAGGCAGTGGGCACCGGTTTTCGGGTTGGCCGGACTCTAGCCCCCCCGGTCCCCAATCCACCCTGAGTGCGAAGGGTGCCGATGTAGATCCCCGAGATCCATGCAAATCCTAAGAATGAGGATCATGCCTATCAATGGCCATAATGGCCTCTCCTGTAAATCTTCGTCCATGCCCAATCCTTCCGGCACTGAATGGACATGAATAACATACTGGAACACGTTTGAAAATGATCAGATGTTTGTCCCAGCAAAGTGCCAGTCGGAATCTTCTATCGACAGGCAAAGCTGATGAGAGGCTCAAGGGTATCTCAGATGACAACCACGCCTCGAAGAAATTCCGGTCTTGAACACGCACGTGAAAGACTCCGGCTCCGTTGGTCAACAGTTTCGCCGGTTATGATCGTCCGTTGCCACAAGGACCCGCTGGCAGTGATGCCGCCATCTCTCAATAGACAGTCCAGATTCTTGAACACTTGCTCCGCTCTTTCTAGATTCTGCGATACATGACAGATGCGCCGGGTCCCTGAAACACACCAATCCTATGTTGCAGGTGGATTGCATTCGTCAGCTCCCAGCTTCGAGCGCTAGTCGACGGTCTCGGCAGCTCTCAATGGCTTGCAGAGCTCATATTCCTGACCACTCGTCGTCACATCAGCCCCGTCTTGTCTTTTCCAGACCCTCGTTGTTCCCACTTCATATCTCCCACTTTCAGCGGCTGCCCAATGGCTCGGATCTGCCCCAATGTGACCTAGCCTGCTGGGTGCCAAGTGAGACTGGTCGGAGACGAAGGTCCCTCCAACTCGGGCCCTCGTGCATGCGATAAGGCTTCTATGTGTTACCCACTTGACTCCCATCTAGGAAGGTCCTCGGATTGACCTCATCCATCAACCATGCTCCGCAGTGGAGATGCCTAGTCCTTTCTTCTGTCGGAGTCCGAGCGTGTTTTGTCCGTGGCATCAATGACATGGGAAACTCCGGGACATATAGTGCACTGGCCTCGCACATGGTCCGTCTGCAGAAACACTCTCCTTGTCCATCCTCTTTGATTTGGATACTATTGTTTAGCAAGTTGCTACAGGGCTGGACCTGCAATCAAGCCATAAACATGTCACCATCGAGAGAAGAGACCGCAAAGGTCCCAGAGCCACAACTTTCCTCGGTGGCTTCCTCAACGGATCAAGACTCGGAGAAGGGTTCGATCTCGCAAGATCCATCCACGTTCGAGGGTCAATCATCTGAGCCTTCACCACACCATATTTTCACTCGATCCCGCAAGTTGCAGATGGTATGCATCGTCTCGATGGCTGCCATCTTTTCACCGTTGTCCTCCAATATTTACTTCCCTGCTTTGGACGATGTATCGAAGGTGTGTATCCAGAGCATAAGTCATGCAGTGCTCGAGCCCTTCAGAGATCCAGACATGTTTACTGAACGTGGAACAGTCACTCAACGTCAGCATGACGCTGGCGACTCTCACTATCACAATATACATGATTGTCCAAGGCCTCGCGCCGACCTTTTGGGGTTCTCTCTCAGATGCTTTAGGAAGACGCCCTGTGTTCATTGGCACCTTTGTTGTCTACTTAGTAGCAAACATCGCACTTGCCGAGTCCGAGAACTATGGCGAGCTCATGGCATTTCGCGCTCTGCAGGCAGCTGGTAGTGCGGCTACCATTTCGATTGGTAAGATTGTCATTTGGAATTCACTGCTGCAGCACTTCTAACGCCTATGCAGGAGCTGGAGTTATTGGCGACATCACCACTTCCGCGGAAAGGGGTAGCTTGGTGGGCATCTTCGGCGGGGGTAAGTAAATTTGGCTCTGCACAACCAGAAGAATTCTGGTAGCATGGAAGCTGACAAGAATGGTAGTCCGCATGCTTGGACAAGGCATTGGCCCGGTGTTTGGTGGCCTGTTGACCCAGTACCTTGGGTATAGATCTATCTTCTGGTTCCTGACCATACTTGGAGGCGTGAGTCTAGTGTCAATCCTGGTTCTCCTCCCGGAAACGCTCCGCCCTATTGCTGGCAATGGTACTGTGAAGCTTGATGGCCTCCACAAGCCTTTTCTATACCACTTTACGAGCCAGCCCGGTGTTATCGACGGTGCAGAACCGGGGGTAAAAAAGGCGAAGGTGACTTGGCGGACCGTGTGTGCGCCATTGAAATTCCTGGCCGAAAAGGATGTCTTTATCACCTTATTTTTTGGAAGTATAGTGTATACTGTATGGAGCATGGTGATCTCGAGCACCACGGATCTCTTCAGCGAGGTCTATGGCCTGTCATCTCTTGAAGTAGGGTTGACATTTTTGGGCAACGGTACGTTGAGCTCTCAGCAGGCACTACCAGGGATTTCAGGTTGCTAATGTCGATAAAACAGGATTTGGATGTATGTCAGGATCTTACCTGGTAGGGTATCTTATGGACTACAACCACCGCTTGACCGAGCGCGAATATTGCGAGAAGCATGGATATTCAGCGGGCACTCGAGTAAATCTCAAATCACACTCGGACTTTCCCATCGAGGTTGCTCGGATGCGAAACACTTGGTGGATCACTGTCATCTTTATCGTGACTACAGCGGTCTATGGCGTGTCTCTGCGCACCCATGTTGCTGTTCCCATTATCTTGCAATACTTCATCGCCTTCTGTGCGACGGGGATCTTCACTATCAACAGCGCGTTGGTCATTGATCTGTATCCCGGAGCAAGCGCCAGCGCAACGGCGGTGAATAACCTGATGCGATGTTTGATAGGAGCTGCAGGTGTGGCGGCTGTACAACCCATTCTGGAAGCGCTGGGGGCAGACTATACGTTTGTTTTGCTCGCGGGTATCACATTGGTGATGGTTCCATTGCTGTGGATTGAAGACCGCTGGGGTCCTGGCTGGCGCCACGCCCGAGAGCGGAGGCTAAAAGCACAAATGCAATAGACTATTTTGAGTCTACCGGGTTTGAATTTCAATGGACAAGGATATTTGGCATTTGTGGGCAGTCGATGGAGTTTGGAGCTGCTTGAAGGATTGTTTTGTGTTGACTTTTATACCACACTGGGGCACATGATGATAGCTCCTGAGATGTTCTTGGGACGGCGTTGGTTATAGATGCTTAGAGTCGTGGGTTGTGAGGATATTCAGATTAACTATGAATTTGGATTCTTTTTTTCCCACCTCGTAGATTGTCTCTTGGGGATGCAGGTATAATGCTGGATTGAAGGGCATGTAATTCATAGGGTTGATTGAGTATCAACTATTGATGATGAGTTCCAAACATGGCATTGAATGAAATGAGGTCATAAGCGAGCTTCGGTGGTGGTAGATCGAGTTGGGCCGAGAACTAATGGGCTTAGTCATGGGGGCTGACGAACCATGGGTCGGCGGAAGAGTCGCATCTTCTACAACAACAATACTACCTAGTATCTTCATGTATGTGCAACATACATACTTAAGTGCAACTACTCTGTATAGTGCAGAAGAAAAAGAACTGGTCAAAATACATACATATATGGTCAGTCCAGAGTGCTCTGAATAGCTCCTTTAATCTTAACGGACGCAAGGACTAGCCAAGATTGATTGCATTCTGCAGGGATGTTTTTGTTTGGCTGCGAAGAATGCATCTTAGCTAAGCCGCATGGGAGCACGTGACGGGGACCCAAACAACCGCCGCCTCGTTGCTTGAGAGACGGATTTCTCTGTTTATTCCTCCTTCGACCTTCGCCCACTTCGACCCTGCAAACGCGGCCGCTATGAGCCTTCCATAGCCAGTCTGCTGCAGCTCAACGACAAATCTCTGAATGCCTTGACGACGACAAGCTATACAACCCGCTGCCTCTTTCTTCTGGTGTTCGTGCCTGTTCTGCGTCTGCTGCGGTGGGGATTCGTGCGGTTCGAGGGTGGTTCCGTGAAGGATCAAAACAGACGCTATTGCCCGTGGTTACCACACCAAACCAAACCCGTCTCTCACCCAGCAACGAAACGTGTGCTGTGTGTAGCAGTACCCGAATATCTTTCCCTCCCAGTCAATAAAGAAGAATAAAGGAGGATATGCCTCCTGATATGGGTAAGAGATACTGCTTTTCTTCCTGCATGCGACCTGTCTCGGTGGTTCATCGTACTTTGACCGTTGCGTACCGTCTGTCCCTTTGGGTTTTGGGTTGCCTCCTGCCCTGCTGCTGCTGCTGCTTCATAAGCTTATAAGTTTGGTCGGCTAATCGTGCAGGCACAGTGGGCCGAGCGGCCTCGCAGGCGTCGAGTGTTGCTTCTCAAACGACCCAATTAGTAGCACCACTCAGCCGCCCCGGTACCGCTGATCTCATGCGATCACGATCGGAAACTGTAGTATCAAGGAACAGCCGTCGCCCACGGTCGCGAGGCTCAACGGCTAGCATTCATTCCACCACGACTCAACAGACCCAGGATCAACAGATCACCGACGGGTTCCCCCAGTTTTTGCCCACGCAGCCCACAGGTCATAGTGTCTTTGCTAGTAATCCGGAGGAAATCATCATGCGATTCGGACAGCAGCTGTCGCACCAGGTAAACGGCGCATCTCTCGATCCGACGCTGCAAGAGGCCCATCATCCCGTCATGCCGCGGGCTGAGGAGTTCCCGGGCCATGCAATGCACAGTCACCATCTATCCCATCACACATTGTCAGCCGGCATACCGAGTCACGGCCTCCCGGGCATGCCGATGCCACAGTTTGCGGCTATGTATGATAGTGGGATTGAAAACCATGCGCCGGAGCACGTTCTGGAGGACAACGAGAATTCTGAGGCAGGCGCAAAGAAGAAGAAAGGGTCTAGCTCATCCCTCGCCAACGATAACGAGCTCCGGAAATTATTACGTCAATATGAAGGGTTCACTCTGAAGCAGATGGCAGCCGAGGTCTTGAAGCATGAAGGTGCTGGCGGCAAGGCTGAAAAGGTGAAGCAGGTCTTTGCTATGATCTGGTAAGCAGCGGTTTGTTCTTGGGCTCTGTCAGCCATGCTCACCTGGCTCTAGGTTGAAGGAGAACTGCAGGAAAAGTAGCGGCTCGGTCAGACGTGATCGCGTCTATTGCTGTTATGCCGAGAAATGTGGGACAGAACGTGTCTCGGTGTTGAACCCCGCGTCATTCGGGAAATTGGTTCGAATCATCTTTCCCAACGTCCAGACGAGACGGTTGGGCGTTCGTGGCGAATCAAAGTACCACTACGTGGATTTGACCGTGATTGAGGAGAAACAGCAGAAGCCGCCACCACTAAACCCTCAATTACCGATGAGTGGAAATGGTTCCACTGGTGTTACGGATAGCAAGGTTGAAGATATCATGCAGAAAAGGTATGGTGAATGTTCCTTGCCATTTGACTGACGCAAAGTATTGATGAAGCCTGTAGCATCAGCGTCGCACCTCAACCACCTGCCGATACCGCCGAATTCCCTTCCCCCACAACATCATTTACCCCCAGATTTTCGACCAATACCTCGAATCCAGGGTGTGGTTGCCCAGTCCCATCTTACTCTTATGGTGATTCCTCCACCACCCTAGATAATATGGCAAGCCAAGCCGGTAAAATCATTCATCAGATGCTCGACCTACCTTCATGCGACACGGCTTCCATCGATAATGAAGATCTTCATCTTCCTGATATACAGCAGTACCTCCCAGCAAACACGGACCCCAAAATCGCTGCTGCGCTTGCAGCTCTTTATCGCTCACATTGTATTTCTGTCATTGACAGTTTCCGATACTGCAAGGAAAAGAACATGTTACGATATTTCTCGGCCTTCCACGGCACACTGACTGTTCCTGTGCAGAAGCTCTTAACGCATCCTAACCTTGCACCATGGATCAAAGAATGCGATTGGATCATGTATCAGAAAATGATTGCATTCGTCGCACCGCTCACCACTCAGGTGGTGCCGAAATTGGTTTTGGATGCTTTCTGCTCCATCTCGCAACGGCTGACAGCCCACATTGCGGACACGTTCAAGACTCAGCCTACACATGTTTCTCTAGCCAGACTGCTCCCAGCGCATATCTTCTGTAATCTACTGAAGCATATGCTTGATGTCAACCAGTCTGCCAACGCGGCCGCCGCATGGTTGTGCCATCCCGACAACCGAAATCAGATGTGGTTCGATTTCAAGACCTTGGTTGACCCCAAAGAAATGATCATGAAAGCCAATATTCCCAGCTGCGCGGAGCGTGCAACTGAACAGATATTGAAGCATGACATTCGATCTCTTCTCACCCCAGTTACAGACATCAACCCATCTACCACTCTCCCCTTTTTTGCCAAGCCTGATACCGAAGAAGACAACAAAGTACACAAATTCCCCGTCGAAGAGGCGGCCGGCGATGACTACAACTTCCCGGACAAGTGGATCTCTTTCATTCTAAACCTTCCGGGAGCCTTTCCGCATCACCGCACTCAGTGCATAATTGAGAAAGTCGATGCTCTGTGGGATTGCATCCTGCGGCGACTTACGCTGGGAGGCGCTCAAAGTTTCAGCGCTTGGTGGATGACCAAGGTCTTCTTTCATGAAATGATGTTATGGCAAGCTGAAAAGGGAGGGTTTATGCGTTACAAGCCAAGTACTCTGCAACACGCTGGTATGGCTGCGAACCAGCAAGGGCAGAGTGGGTTTCTCATGAAGCCCTCAAACTTGCCGGGTCACGAGAGAAGTAACTCAATGATGACAAATGATTCTCAGCTTGGAGGCGAGGCAAGAGCACGACCGACTCCCAGCTCCACGTCAGCAGAGAGCATGAGTCAAACTCAGGATTCCTTGCGGCCCCAAGTGGATGCAGAGTCAAACCCTAATGATACCGAAAACGAGAAGCCTACCAATATTCCCGAGAGCATTGCTGGCTTCCATGCTCCGAATAATGACGATAGCGCCATTGATCTTGACGACGACTCGATGTTGATGACCGTGGGTAAATATGGTGATATGATGGCTTCCGACCCAGCGGATGCTGAGGGAGACGTCGTCGTCATATGATTTACCTATACATATTCCTTCGAATTTTCGTTCTTGGATCCAAAATACGAGTTTTCTTTGTTTTAAGGGTGGAGTTGGATTCTCTTTTTCTATTTCAGGAGTACCATTTTGGTTTGATTATCTGTTTGATGTCTCTCGCCTAAAGAGATTTCACCTTCGGCGTTCGACGATCTTTTGCATGAGAGACGAGAAACGAGAGAATCGATTCGAGATAACGTCGGCCTCGATACGTCGTTCTAGCACCAATCACACTGTTGCGCTTGGTATCAGCTTGATTTTACCTCTCTCTACACACATACTTCTTCCTCAAAGCGTGGTTGATCCCGCTTGGCTCCCTCTTCTGACTATCCTCTTTTCATCCCTGACTTTTCTCTCCCGATCTCGATAATGCGGACGACCGAGCTACGACTCAACCATCTCTTTCTGTACATACATACGCACACTACTTTCAGATTTGGTGACGAGAGATAATGTGATCTCCCACAGAACTCGCCATTGGCTTTGTTTCATGTTGAGGTTGTTGGAAGGGCCGATGTGTTGCTTCACTGGCGCTAGATGGCTCATTTGCTCATTTTTGTCCGAGTTTTACGCATTGGGGACTACCAATCTATCTGTTTGTGTACGCTTGATGTTTAGCCTGTGAGCGGAGGTGTGACTTGTTGTGCACTGGACCGTCTGCAGTCGTTGCCTTACTACACATACCATACTTTAATACTTACGAACTTTGTCAAAAAGAAACAGTCTGCATTGCTCTCTCGATTGCGCTCCCGTAATTCGACACTTCTTTATACCTTACGAGTGGCGGCTCCATCCAGGCATTCCCATCCCGCTTTGCTTGTTTGAATCTAGTAGTCAATGTGCACATGGGGAGGTGAGTTACTAGGTAATGTCCACCCAGGCCCTTCTCGGTTAACAAGCCCTCGGCTCCGTGAGTATACTGGAGCCGGAGCCCGATGGTGGAGAACACATATTGATAGCAAGGCTACGTCACGGAGCAGACTTTTTTCCCTTGAAGTGAAAAAGGAAGACCATTCTGTTTCAATCATTGTCCCGCATTAATACAACGCCGATTTCAGGCACGGACGGGTAACCAGAATACTCTGAACATCGTGACTCTGGACATTGTCTCACCACCTCAGAGGAGGCGTGAAACATATGAGTGCATGAGAAACATTTCTATCTAAGTTGGGTATCGGTTTACGATCAGGAGGGATGGGTATGGGTATGGGTATGAAGGAAGTCAGAGAGGGACCAACGAGTCCTGGCTGTGTTTGATGAGATGAAAGACCAGTCCCTGAAAGCGCCCGAAGGTGGCTTGCGTTGCACATTCGCACAACCAGCAAGCATGAAGCGAACACATATATCCGTGTGGTGGTGGGGGTTGCACGCAAGAGGTAGTATGGGTTTATCTGAAACCTGAAGCTGGAAAGAACCTCGGGCCACCATAACCGTAAGCAACGATGCTTTGAATGTCGATATTCTTTCCGCTATGGGGATTCCACAGCTTGACAAGGATGTATCTTCCTGAGCTGTATGGTGGCAATAAGTTAGACACGTAGGATCTTCTCGAGCGGCAAGGCATAAAACTTACGGTGGGGGATCAAACTTAATGCTGACCATGCTCTTGTGTCTGGCAATGTGAAACCGTGCATGAGGTTTCATAAGCGAAGAGTCCAGGGGCTGCGAGACTTCGTGGCGTTGGGGGGGAGGTGTATCGGGCGAACGTGGACGGTGCCTTGGGTGTGCTGCTTCGTAGCGACGCCGCATGGCTCGGATCTGCCTCGATAAAGCCCGGCGGCGCCGAGGAAATGTACCCATTTCAGCAAGTTCAGCTTCGCTCAGACTGTCACTAGTGTCCGAACAGATGGCGGCGTCGTCGAACCGATCAGCCTCAAGACGCTCTATCTCAGTGAGGTATGGCGTCTGGTCATCATCGTCATTCCGTCCGTGGGCATCCGAACGTGCATCCGATTGTTCATCGTAATTGGTCATGGTGCGAAACTCCGGTATGGGATCAGGTTCGCCTCCCTCGACGGGCCTCGAAGGATTATTGTTGTCAGTGTCAGAAGCTTCGGTGTTGAGATTGGGCTCGACCATGTTCCCTTGAATATTCGGCAGGCGAGGCCGGTGCGCATTCAGGTATTCCTGAGATGGCTGCATTCCATTGTGCCAATTTCGCCCAGTGCGTCTGGTCGCCTCATGTTGAACATGAGATGCGGCTGTACGAGCTAAAAGGTCGTCAGATGTCATTGAGACAAAAACCATGCCTTCTTGAATCCTATGAATAGAGTCAGCAGCGAGCTTGATATTGTGAAGCCGCTATCACTTACGGAGCATCATAACCAATTCTCGGCGCTTTGATGACGATCTTCTGCAAACAAAAAGGGATTCCAGCTTGGTGTTTCAAGATCAAGTTGCATCGGTCTGATTTTGTGCAGTACACAGTGGAGTCATTGCGAAGGATGTTCTCGGGCCAGGAGCTTTCTCCGTCCGGTTCGTATGTGCCTCCGTCACAGCTGGCTAACTCCATTCTGAGTGCTCCCGGGACCACTTGACCATATTGACCGTAACGAAAGTTCTGCAAGCCTTCTCGATGATCGTCCGTCTCCAACTTGCGACGCTTTGTCCTCCAGTGATCCATCGGGGAGTCACTCTCTAATTGCTGAGGCATGACTGTTGGTGACTCGAGACGGGGTACAGGCTCATCCAGGAGAGACGTTTGATTTGCGCCTCTGCTTCTTCTCACGCGGCCAATCCGATCCTCGGCTCTGAGAGGACGGAACCTCGGAGTCCTGTTGCCAGATCGGATCGGGTCAGAAGCACTTGCTTCCGAGTTCACAACTGTCACATTCAGCGCGTGCGGTCTCTGACCACCAGGACGCACAGAACCTGCCGTGCTGCCGTTGTCCGTGGCTTGTTGTTGGTTCCAAATCTGGCGTTCGGCTCGGACTTGTTGAACTTGCCGGTCCAAAGCTGCCCTGGCCTCTTCGGCGATAAATGAGGACCTGCCCCGGTACTCCTCCAACTCCTGGTTCAGAGTTTCAAGCGCACGAGCCGAGTTGTTACGGTTACGCTCGGAATTGAACAGTTCCTGTAGATGCTGTAGACGATTCAAAACAGGGCGTTGCTGTCGGTCGTTGTTGGTACGAGACCCTCGAGAAGGACGGCGAGAGGCGGGAGGGTAATCGTAGTTCCCGGACTTGATTTGCAGTGCGTCAGAAAGTCAGTATTGCAGATGATACGCGGTAGAATTGCATTCTCCGCAAACGACTATTAGCTACGTACCATAACTTGATGTTATGTTAAGAATTAAACCATCCACTGTGGTGATGGGGCGAGGGCGTACAGCGGGCAACTATACGGAACCCGATAACCACACAAAGGATAAGGGTGGCACACAAGGACAATGCAGAGATAAACCGGTAAGATGGATCAATGAAGGGGAGATGGGATGAAAAAGAGAGGGAGAGAGAGAGAGAGAGAGAGAGAGAGAGAGAATGTATGTGTGAGTAGGAAAGATGAAACCAAACCGAGAAGGTATGTGAGCGAGGAAGAAGAAAAGATGACGGATGGATGGAGAGGGAGAGGGAGGAGTGGGTGGAGGTGGAGAAAGAGGATGGAGTGATGGATTGGAATGACGCCCGCCCGCGGCATTCCTTCCTTTACTTCAAGCGATAAGCAGTCGGACTAACTTATCGACGGACTATCGGGTGGACTCGCACGTGATGAACGATAGATAGAAAGAAGATTAGAATAGTTGCAAGTACAAGTTAACTTACAAGTTAACTTACAAGTTACACCTTCACTTTCACTTGTGCACTCACTTGTGCACTCACTTGTGCACTCACTTGTGCATTCACTTGTTATTATCTTCTTCTTTCTTCCAGTAGAACAGTCAGATTGTCCAAACCTTGCTTCCAATACTTGCCTTCACCCCCCCCCCCCCAACCTTTTCCCCCCGACCTGCGCGCATACCTTTGCCCGCCTCCCATCAAAAGTCGGCCACCATCCCTGGACTGCTGCGGAATAATATCCCATCGTTTTGAAGGCGCGTGAGCTGGAGATTGCCTCTTTTCCCGCATTATACGTCATTCAAACCATGGAGTCGCAGCCAGCCCAGGCGCCAGCCCAGGCGATGAGCGCAGGTATGCTAAGTTCATTACTCCCAAACATCGAGGAGAAGCTCTCGAATAGTAATCGTGGTGTGGAAAAGATGAAATCGCGCTATATGACCGCCAAATCCGCCTCTGGGGAGTAAAAGCTCAAGAAAAGTGAGCTCCCTCGGTAGTCCCCTCCGTGGCTTGCTCAGCGTCTCCTGACCCTCGGTCTTCTCATAGGCTGCGATCCGCGAATATCCTACTTATCACTTTCAAAGCTCTGGCGAACGAGGTCGCAAAAAACCTGGTGCTTGCGGGGATTGGTTCTCTTACCATCATCGACCATGAGAGTGTGACGGAGGAGGATCTCGGCGCGCAATTCTTCGTGAATGAGGATTGTAGATGCCAGAATGTAAGCGGGGAAACCCTTTCCTCCATCAAACTCCCATTCATTTAAATGCTGAAGCGAAGTCCTATAGCGAGCACAAGCTGCAGCGCCGGCCATTCGTGCCATGAACCCTCGGGTTCAGCTCCACATCGACACCGAAGATGTTCACCTCAAACAACCGGAGTACTTTGCACAGTTCGACATCACGATCGCCACAGAACTTGACTTCCACACGTACACGACCATCAATGCCGCGTGTCGGATAGCCAACCGGCCCTTCTACGCCGCCGGGCTGCACGGTTTCTACGGCTTCGTCTTCGCCGATCTGATTTCCCACGACTTTGTGATCGAGAGGTCCAAATCCAACGTGGCCTCGGTCACCCAGGAGACCCCGACGCGGAGTATCCTCAACATCACCACCAAGAAGGAGAACGAGAAGGTCATTGAGATGGTGACCAAGCGCGAGGTGTACTCCCCTCTGATCTTGGCCAACACCTCTCCGCTTCCCGAGGAATTCACGCGTCTGCCCCGCAAACGCAAGCAAGTCACCCCGCTCCTCACCTGTCTCCGCGCGCTGTGGGAGTACCAGAAACTCTCCGCCGGCGCGCTGCCGACATTCTCCCACCAGGACCTCGAGGTCTTCACCAAGCTCGCGCGAGACGGCCACCAGGAACTGAAACTGGACATCGCAACCCTCGACGCGGAGTTCCTGCGCACCTTCTTGCAGAACCTGAACAACGAGTTGAGTCCCGTGGCGGCCTTCGTCGGGGGCAGTCTGGCACAGGATGTGATCAATGTGCTCAGTGCACGCGAACAACCCCTCCAGAACATGCTGCTGTTCGACGGTGAACGTTTGACCGCTCCCATCTACCCCCTGCACCCTATCTTCCCGCCCGAGGTCGACAATATGCTCCCCGCTGTGATTCCAGTCCCGAACCCAATCCCCTTGGACGGGGCACCCGCCCTGGCACCTTGATGAGCCCCACAAGCATCCTGCAGAGGAGGATAAAAGGAATGAAGAGGCGCCGAGATATGGAAAGGCAGTCAACTCTTCTGGAGTTTTGGTGCCGAAAATGAAAAGGGTTCACTTAGAGAGTTCTTAGTCGCTACTATGGGGCAGTACGGATCTTTGCCATATATCTACGCTTGCGCTGTAATGCTCCACACCTAGCCTTTTACCACCGGAGGTAAGGCCGTGTATGATAGATTTGACAATACTACAATCGACCCACTCTTTAAAGCACTACTATGGCCGTCGACTGTGTGGCCGTTCGAGGTGGCTTGCGTCTCTCTCAATGTCTTGCGCGCCTGAATACTCCAGACTTTGGCAGAATCACGAAGCTCATATGTCATGTCCCTTAGCCGATCATCTTCGCCTGTTGGTTGCGGTGCAATATAACCTCGGATCCATCCCTCAAAAGACCGGGCGGGCCAAGTCATCTGAGACCGGGATTCCAAGGATTCAATGGTTTTCCAAGTAAAGTCAAATGCAATTTAATAGTCGGACAAGAAATATGAACAGTTCAGGCTTGCTGGAATGGAATGGAAGACACCCAAAAGAAAGTTATATAGATTTAAACTCCTTCAAATCAATGCGTTGACGTCTCCTTACCAACGAGAGCGGAGCTTTCCTCGTCGTCCACTTTCCGAGGTCCCATTGTGTTCCTACTGTGCTCCCCGTTGTCTTCCTCATCTGAGATGAGCCCCTGCAGCTCGAACTCCTCCGCGTCATGGACGTGCTGGTTCTCGGATGCCGAGCGAGCGTGGCCGTTCAGAAAGCGGCCGTTGGGCTGGTTAGGCTTGTAGCCGGGCGAACTTTCGCCGGCGTCGTCTGCAAAGCTGGAGGAGCGGGAGCGGGACGGTGGCTTGGTGGATTCAGGCCATGCGTGAACAGCGTAGATGTGCAAGAGGACGTTGACGACTGAGAGGAAGGATGTTAGAGCGAGGTCTCTGGGCAGATCAGTGAGACATTCAAGTACAACATACAGAGGAAGAGGATGAAAGCAATGCTGTACAGAATCAGGACGTATGAAACATGTGTGATTCCAGCGTCGCTGAGCAATTGCATTTGTTCTTCGGTGGCGCCCATGAAGAGGAACCCAGAAGCGTACAACAACTAGAATCGAGTTAGTACAGTAGCTCAAAAATGGAGAGTGACCAGGTCCTTAAGGCAACATCCAGCTCCTGTGTCCAGGCGACTTACGAAAGGCGTGAGATACTGAAAGCTATTCGGGTCGGAACCGTCCGGGCTGACGGTGCCCTTGTCTCTGAGCACAAAGGAGATCTCAATGATCCTGGCAAAGCCGGCAGTCATCAAGGTGTAACCGAAGATGGAGTGGATCATAGTACTGATCATCAGATGCTGGGGGTGAGCGGACATGGCATAACCGGTGAGTAGAATAACCAGGGCTGGAATGAGATTGCGCTTGGGGCGGCCATTGCGTTTCCGGCTCAGCCAAATACCCAGCAGCCCGGCACACCACCAAACAATTCCCATCGTGGTATGTTGTAGATCGTTGTGTACCCAGGGACCTCCCCACCGATGCTCGGTGAAGGTGTTGACACATCCCCAGGCGGCGATGATCAGCGAATCGAAGAACTCCTGGCTGCGACCCGTGCGGCGAAGCCAGTACTGACCAACGAGGAGCAGGATGGTAAGCAGAATTCCATAGGCGATGAAAGCGCTGCCCATGATAAAGTGAGCCAGACACTGTCCTAAGTGGTCATCCCGGCAGAAGCCCATGGCTGTGATTCCTCCAAACAGCATCTGAACCCAGCTTGCGACCGGCATGGCCTTGCCGACAACTCCGTGCGCAAATACCATGACCCGACGAATCCGCCCGTGAATGCCCTTGGTGAGATGTAGTTTGAGATAGACGCCCAGAAAAATCTGAACCACCATCATCAACATCAATGTATTTGCGAAAGACGCATGGACGTTTTTGGCGAATTGGCGACCCTTGTGAGCATGGCCCAGGAAGTATGCGACTACTGCGACAATTGTGCCCACAATCTGGAGAGGGACATGCCAGCGCGACCGTACAATCTAGTTGTCAAGCAAGAAACGTTAAACCCCAAGGTCCATACACTCGAGGATGACTCCGCAGCCATCCAAATGAGGCTGTCGGAGATAAGTACGGAGAGACTTGAACTTACCCCGAGAACCATACCCAAGGGGAAAATGATGCCAAAGGCAAATCCCATGAGTATCATATGCAGCCATAGCGTCGAATCCTGGGGGGGGGACAAGTTATCAGTTGGAGACAGAACAGAAAGAAGGGGGGTGAGGGGGCTTGTAGCTCGAAGGCAAGATGAAACCTACAATCGGATCTTCGGAGATGGCGGCACCGTCAGGAACATTTTCATGGCCTTCGTGAGCGCACGCTGGCATGGCCAGCAGCAAGGTTACCAGCAACCCGGACAGGTGAGATCGACTTGTTATTGCCATGATTGCCACTTCACTTCCTCTTTATAAAGAAAAAAGAAGGTGAGTAGTGAGAGGACGATAGGGAGAGAAGAGAGAAGGGGATGTGCAGAGAGGGAGAGGGAGGAAAGAGAGAGAGAGAGAGCTGAGGGGACAAAGAGTGGGTGAGTTCTGGCCGATCGGATGGGTGGAGGCCCTGGGACGGAGGACGTACTCGTAAGCATCCACAGGCGGCATCTAAAGCGCATTCGGGCAAAGCAGATTGGACGAAGGGCTCCGCATTTCTATACTTACTACAGGTACGTAGACTAGTCCACCTCTCCCTTCTCTTTCACTTGATTATTCACTACCACTGATACAAACCCCAGGATATTCCTGAAAATCGTTTGACAATTGATCTGCTGGATCATTATCACTGCATATCATCATGCCATCTCCGCGAGGCTCCACCGCCGAATCCGGCAACAAGCCTGCATCTCCAGCTCCAGCCGACCAACAAGCGTCAAAGAAAAAGAAGCTGGTACGTTATCCTCCGGCAAGACAAAAGCCAAAAAGAAAGAACCATTTCTACCCTGTTTCATTTCGCTTCAGGTTATACTACGCCAGTCAGTTGCAGATATACAAACCCAAATCGCCGACTTGGAGGCTCAGATCGCCGAAGCCAAGGCCCACTTGAAGTATGACAATCCCCCGAGTCCGCTCAGAAAAGGAAGGATACATAGTATGAATACTTATCGATCGACGTCCACGTGATGGCCAGGAACGACCCCAAAGCCACGGTGCAACAACATATCCGTCTGTTGCATGAATACAACGAAATCAAGGACGTTGGGCAGGGGTTACTGGGCCTGATCGCAGATGCGCGGGGAGTGCGACAAATTGACGTGCAAAGAGAGTATGGGGTGGGTGATCGCGATTGAGAATCACCCTGAGGGCTTACGGGACAGGAGCTTGAGTGATGTTTCTTTTACTCCATCTCAATTCTTGTTTCTATATGAGGAGATATTCTTCAATAAGAGATACAAGAGGTACAATACAGGTCATCGACCTGTGCGCACGGCAAGGTGGGGAGGCTGTATTCTAATTCACCTCCAAGAAAAAAAGGTCTCATGTTCTCTATCGAAACCCCGAGAGACCAGCCAACTCCGCAACATGGTAAATGCGAGTCACATTATCCGTTGGGGCACACAATGTCATGCATGTGCCTCAAAATTCATGTCACATGAGAAATAAGAGCGTAAAAAATAAGAAGTGGTGAAGATCTAGAAACAAGTGGTGAAAAGAGACAGGATATTAAACCAGCTGTACAGGATATATAGCGCAATTGAATTAGTGGCCCTTGTCGAGGCTCTGCAAGTTGACCAGCTCGAAGTAGCGACCTTTGGCGCGGATCAGCTCCTGGTGTGTACCGCTCTCCACGATCTTGCCTTGGTCAAATACGTAGATGATGTCGGCTTTCTGGATAGTACTGAGACGGTGTGCGACTGCAATGGTGGTTCGGCCCCGAGCAGCAGCATCGAGTGCTGCTTGCACAACCTTCTCGGATTCCGAGTCAAGGGCAGAGGTGGCTTCGTCGAGAAGCAGAACTCGGGGATCCCGGATCAGGGCCCGTGCGATAGCCACACGTTGCTTTTGACCTCCAGACAACATGCCTCCTTTGCTGCCGACTACCGTATTGAATCCATCTCTGTGAGACGCAGTGTTAGTTAAAGAACTTTGAGAATGGTTTTCAGGACGAGAACTTACGGGAGAGACATGATGAAATCATAAATATTGGCTTCCTTGCAAGCCTTGACCAGCGCCTCCTCGGGCACCTCCTCACCAGTGACGCCTAGGAGAATATTCTCCCTGATGGTGCCTTGATACAAGGTGGGTTCCTGGCTAACAAGCGATAGGAAACTGCGGTAAGAATTGACGTTCAGCTGAGTGATGTCTTTGCCATCAATTAGGACCTTTCCAGCGATGGCATCATAGAACCGTTCAAGAAGCGCAATGGTGGTACTTTTACCACAACCACTTGGGCCAACAAGGGCAACGTATTGTCCGGGCTTGACGGTCAGATTCAGTCCACGCAGGACCGGCTGTTCGGCGCGAGTAGGGTATCTGAAATGAACGTCACGGAATTCGATAGATCCCTCCACAGACTGAAGCTTTTCGCCTTCCTCCGACCAGGTGTCGATCTGCGGCTTCCTGTCAAAAAGTCTGCGGAATTCAGCCGCCGCATTCTTCGCCTTGCCCATGTCTGGAGCGAATGAGAAGACAGTACCCGCAGACTGGGCACCGAACAGAATCTCGGAGAAGCAGACGAAGAAACGAAAGACAGAATACTCGTGGTGCCCCAGGAGCGTACCTCCATACCAGAAACCGAGGGCAACACAGAAAAAAACCAGAGCCTGCGAGGCGGCATATAGAATAGAGGATTTCAGCACCGAAATCAGACTTGTACGGCCCTGCGCCGCTAACTGGCCGTGGTAGATATCCCAAACATCCTTTTCCCGGGTGAGAGAGGCCACGGTGCGAATAGCCGAGGTCGCCTCACAGGCATAGCTTGCAGAGCCTTCATAGGCGCTCTTAGATCTTTGTTGGAACTGCGCGAGCATGTAGAAGCGGTAGAATCCACATCCCAGTAGAACCGGAACGACGGAAATACAGACCAGAGCCAGCTTCCACCCAATGCTGAGAGAGATAATCATAGCCGCACCTAGGGTCGTGCTGGTCATAAGGATTGTACCCAATGTGGCACCACTGACACCCGACAGATGTTTGGTCTCAGTCGACAAAAAGGATGTGAGTGCACCAGTGCTGTTTTCCTCCCTATCAAAGAAAGTAATATCCTGACGCAGCATGGATCTAAAGGCCATGCTTCGAGCTCGCCGAATCAATCTCTCCGAGCACACGGCGAAAGCGGCACCATTGATGGAAAGGTTGATGAACTGCGCGATTCCAACCACAAAGAACATCAAGGCCCAAAAAGCACCATCATGACGAATTTTAGCGGCCTCGCTTGTAGGCAGCGAAAGAGTGCTGATGGCCTTAGCGTACAGAACGGCCTGGGTGGGTTGGCCACCACCGGAAAGTACCGCAAAGACCAATCCGATGAGCATATAGAGAATCTCAGGGCGGTTGAAGGAAGCAATGAATTTGACCAAAGACCAAAGTGAGTATTTCTTAGCGATCTCCGGCTCTCTCTTGGCCAGGATGGCGCTGGAAATTGACTTGTGTGTTCCACTGCGTCCAAGGCCATTACCGGCGAAAATCTTCTCGTCGTCATCAGCTAGAGAACCGGTGCCACTGCTTGCTGACTTAATGCGTTCGATCTCCTCCCTCGCGAAGTCATCCTCGTCCATATCTGCTTCGTCAGTAGCCAGGGCTTCTGCGTCCTTCTCCTCGTTAATGCGCTGTGCTTCCACGAGGCTGTGGTAGGTGCCCTTGCGACCAACGAGTTCGTCATGATTTCCTTGTTCCACAATCTTACCGTTCACCATAACGACGATATTGTGGGCTGACTTGATGGTAGAAAGACGGTGAGCAATGACAATAGTAGTGCGGCCTTCGGCAGCTCTATCCAAGGCTGCCTGAACAACACCTTCAGATTTCGTATCCAGAGCAGATGTGGCTTCGTCGAGCAGAAGAATCTTCGGGTCACTGACTATAGCGCGCGCGATAGCAATGCGTTGCTTCTGTCCTCCGGACAGTAGGAAACCGCGTTGACCCACATTCGTCTCGTAGCCTTCAGGAAGGGCTGTGATGAAGTCGTGAGCGTTGGACATCTTCGCTGCGTTTTCAATCAATTCCCTGATTTTGTCCTCGGATTCGTTTTCATACTTCGTGCCGATAAGGCCGTGTCGAATGTTGTGATAAATCGTCGTACCGAAGAGGACAGGTTCCTGGCTAACCAGCGATATTTGTTGACGCAGCCAACGAAGGTTGAGAGTCGAAATGTCATGGCCATCCAGAAGAACGGAACCTCCCACAGGGAAATAAAATCGCTCGACCAGACCAACAACAGTACTCTTTCCCGAGCCCGATGGGCCAACAAGCGCAGTCGTCTTGCCGGCAGGCATGATCAGGGAGACACCATCCATGACAGTAACTTCCGGACGCGAGGGGTAAATGTGCTTGATGTCGCGGAATTCGATATTGCCTTCGAAGTGTTCGAGCTTCTCGCCCTCCTCGGAGTAGGGATCCAGAGGAGAGGGACGATCGATAGTCCCATAGATCTTGACGGCTGCGGCGAGAGCATTCGTGAAGGCTTGACCATTGGGGGCGACATTTCCTAGACTGAATGACCCGATCAAGATAGCCATAAGAACCGTCAATACTTGTCCCACGTTGACCTCTCCATCCGTGAGGAAACGAGAGCCCATCCAGAAACCAAGGCCGTAGTTGGAAAACATGATACCGAACATGCCACCAATCATGAAGCCGAGAATAACCTGGGTCTTGATACCCCATTTCTCGGCCTCGGCCAAATGAGCCTCGTATTGCTTGGCCAATTTGTCTTGAGTACCGAATGCGGTTGCGTTACGGATTGAGCTGATGACCTCTTCCGCAACAGTTCCGCCGGCACCAGCGCTCTCCAAGGACTTTTTGCTGTACTTGACAATAAAGCGAGAGCCACCTCCCATAGTCATCACAAGCGCAACAATTGTTGAGGTACAGATCAGAGCGAGTTTCCAATATTTGATATAGGCGACAATAAACGCAGTCACGAAGGTGGCAATGGCTGTTAGTGTGAGTCCAACCTTCTCCGAGATACCATCTTGGATCAAGTTCGTGTCGGCTGTGATGCGAGTTGTAACTTCACCGGCTCCTAGTCTATCGAAGTAGCCCATGTTTTGTCTCAAGATAGACTCCAGATAATGTTCGCGGATTTTCTGAGTAATGTGTTCCCCGGTGTAGATGAACCCGACGGTGGAGATATAGACGGTAACAAACTCGGCAATTCCAAGATACACAAAGTAAAGAACATTCTTCGTTAACTGGTGATAGAAGTCGTGGTACGAGAGTTCGTACAGAGCGATTCCTCTGAATGCCGAAGCCAGTGAGCCGAAGAGAATCTAAGAAAGCCCAGGTTAGTTGTAGAACCAACCAGTGACACCCGGCCAAACCACTTACGGTAAATAGAGGCAGAGCAGCACCTGCCACGATAGCGCAAAGCGCACTGACAAGCATGATCAAGATGTCCATGCGCGAGGCATAGCGAAACAGAGCGAAAAATGACACATTCACATCCGGCGAATCCAGCTGCTTCTTCAGAATCTCCTTTTCATGCTCTGGGAGGTGGGCGAAAAGCGCATCTGGATCTTCGGATTTGGCTAGAGCATTAGAACGAGAACCCTTGTCCTTCTCTCCTGCCGGGACCACCGTCGAACTAGAGATGGAAGAACGACCAGCTGACTTGCGATGTTCGGCTGAGGATGCGCTTCCCCGTTCCATCAACTCGATATCAGCGTTCTCGGCCTTGTCCCCAGGAAGGCGCTCATTTTCTGGAAGAGCCATTTTTGCTCCTGATGGAACGTAGAAATGTCGAGTCTCACAGTTGTGATTGTGAGGTCGGAAGATGTGTTGTCGAAAGAAAGAGAGAAACGAGAGGACGAAGCGCACTACTCCATGAGGAAGGTGGCTTTCGGTAGTAGGTAGGTGAGAGACGCTGGGAAGACTTCCAAATTGACCACCCTGTATGTTAAGAAGAATCGAAGGAAGGGTGATATTCTCAAGGTAGGCGAAGGTGTTTCGCAAGCTGGGCGCAAATCTTGTCGCGAGCTATGCTTCCACGCGCGGAGGACCTAGAAAGGGATGGTATGGAATGTACAATGTTGATCCAACCCCAAGGTCGTTCGGAGAGGGGGAAAATGAGATTGTTGATTAATTAAAATTAAAGGTGTAAGATACTGCAAGGTAAAAGGGGGGGGGGGGGAGAGTAGGGGAAGAGGGGGGTTTGTAGAGGGATATATAATTAAGTAGAAGCTAATAATTTGTTAGTTACTAGTACGGAGTACGTCGCCCTGAACAAGACTTGAATCGAAAGACTGGGGATTTAAATCCTGATGCCTCGTTGTCGGCGTCAGCGAGCGCTTGTCCCCGTCATGTGTGGTACGGAAGAGGAAACATCAATTTTAGCCTCCGTTTCTTAGCGTCATCGGAGCCCCGACTTTCCGAGCCTGTTTTATGCATTGCTTGCCTTTTACTCAGTTATGTTAAGCGGCGTATTATCATCTAACAATTTTAATGATTCATGCGTATCGAGCGTATTACTAACTGAGAAAGTATTAGTTATTCCAATTGCATGGCAATTGCATGGAAAGGACAGCATGCAAATAAATGGTCGAGAGTCACTACGGTGAATTACAGTGCATATACATACTGTACCCCTGGACTACATAATCTTTGTTGTACAGAAAGTAGGCAAGGTATGTCGGAATAATAACAGAGATGATCAAGCGACAGGCAAGCCACCACGAGCCACTCGGTCGGAACGGAGAGATGAGCGCTCACTCACACACATGCATGAAGGTAAGAATGAATCTGCAAAATAGTCTCCAGCCACGGTACAAAACTCACTTGCGTATTGAAGGCACCCATGAAGACCACGTACAACAAAAGAAGCCTAACAGATCAGACTCCCTTGAGACATGACCTACTATCAGTCGCGACTCGGGAGCATAATAGAGTATTATTGGTCCACTCTCTGCTCGGTTCTAGAACACCTATCAAGACGGTATCGCCTATCAATGAAAATTAGAGAGCCTGGAGCTGGAGGTCTTCTGCGGGCACTTTATTAGGCCTAGCTCAGGTATATTATACTAGACGGGCAATCGATGCGTGCTAATGGCGAGGGAGAAATCGAGAAAGAACCAGTGCGACGTCCAAGTATCGGTGCCTAAAGAGAGCTTTAGCGCGGGCAACAAAACCACTACCTCAGGGCGGGGTCTGGCTCGGGTCAAAAGACCCGCTTCGCTCATGGACTGGACAGGTACGTACGTACTGTATTCGGCTACCAAACGAATACGCCGGCGTACAGTTTTGATCTCAAAGAGTGCGTGCCAGCATATCATAAGTATGAACCTCGTATTTCCAGTAGAAAATCTTCGATTTGATTGGTGTGATGCAAGGCATCCGTTTCAGGTTCGATCGGGGTCGGGGCTTATAACCTCCGGTCTCCTCGATGACAAAACCAACCAACTGAACTTCGGGCTTGAAATCGATTCCGTTCCATGGATGGTATCTACTAGTCAAGGTAGGAACTTACTACGTATCGTTGGAGGTACCCTGTAGTCTTAAGTCCTCTTCACTCTACGTACTCTGTACTCTGTAAAGACTTGTAAATATAGTTAGGCTAGTAAACGCCGCTTATCCCCGTACCTTCAACCAGCCATCGGGCGCTAAATTACCGAGTAGCTTCCTCATGCTGCTTGTGACTTGGTCTGCAGTACGGATCAATGTTCATGGGAGGTCCGTGGTTAACAATGGAAAAGACATGCAGTATAAATCGAGTAACTAATCATGGACATGCACAGAAAAACCATTGACACTGTTATGTTATGAGACGAAAGACCAGTGAGTCACTTCCCCGGACACGATGATGGTTGCTGATGTTATTGCATAAAACAGCGGAAGGAGCTTGATCCGACCTACGGAATACTATAAATGGACCCCGATCCTGTTGGGAGCCTCGATAACTGGAAGTAGGGAACGGAATTCCGACCGTTGCTTACTGCCCATAATATTATCGTCTGGTTTCGCCTGTTGTCTCAGACTAGGGGCACTCGAGAGTTCGATGGCTCTTTGATAGGTGTTTAGTGTGGCGGCGACGACGGCTTGGTCCTCTCGATGTGTTAAAACCTACTTACTCCTTATGGTGTGAAAAGTTATAGAATGGCTTGGCTTTTTGTGTGAGTCATCGAGTATTGGATGAATCTGGTACTCAATAATTCATCAAGGTTGACCTGATGACCCTCAGCCAAGTGACGGTATGATGACTCAATGCTGTACCCAAGTCAACTATACGCTAGGTGCAGATAGCGCAAAGGAAATGATGAGCAGAGAACCAAATACGGTGAGAGTATGTGCATGGAAACAGACAATAAGGACAAAGCAGTATTGATCGTGTTGAACTTGCTATGGCCCCGCCATGGTAGTTTACCTGTCTGATCGGATATTTGGCGGTCAGCAAAGGCCATGCGGATATACCCTCCGGGCAGATCCCGCCGGGCTACTATCAAGTGACTTGTGATAAGTCTCGACCATCGGCGCAAGATATAGAAACTTGCTCTTCAATCAGATAAAAGAGGGAACACATCGAGATAAGAGATTAATGTAGCAAAGTGCCGAATTAAAACAACTGAATTGCGCTAGCAACCAAGGCCATATCAATAACATGGTTAATATACATCAGTTGAGGGAACAGATATGCCGGTTGCCTCAGGCATAGATCACATGACCTACCGAAGCGAAACGCTAAGCCCTGCCCGCACAAAAAAACTACCACTACGAACGGCGATTGAAGACGGTCGACAACCTCACTACCGCCAGTCCATACCCTCAGCTCGCCGTCGCGACAAGCCTTCAAGATGCCGGTTAGCAGCCCCTATATGATATGAACGGATGTTGCTATGGGATATTTTTCACGTCCTGCCATTCTGGCCAGACGGATATCACATGGAAACCGCTAGGATGAGGATCAAGGAGGCAGGCTAACGCTTTTATCTTTTCTTCAATATAGAGCCACAAGAGTTTCCGCACCAAGCAGAAGCTTGCCAAAGCTCAGAGACAGAACCGTCCTATCCCCCAGTGGATTCGTCTCCGCACTGGTAACACCATCAGGTAAATAAGAACTCTTGATTTCACCACCATTCGATTCCCGTGTGACGCTGCGACCCCCCGATGGCCTTGGATCGCCTGGCAAAATGAGAGAAGACGGAAGAACTACGAAGGAAAGGATTGGGAATTAACACTGGATGAGCAACCACCACGACTATTTTCTACTTGCCAGGATTCGACGATACTCTGCCCTAGGGGGGTTGGAATTCTTTTCCAAGATGCACACACGGGTGATCAGATGATACTCAGGAATAGGTCGGATGGCTGACCTCGCTTCCTCTTATCTTTCCAGATACAACGCCAAGCGGAGGCACTGGCGCAAGACCCGTCTCGGTATCTAAATTCGATCAAGCCAACCAACCGACTTCTTCGATTTCGCCCGAGATGTCTTTTCTTTATCCCTGGGAATGTTTCGTTCAGTTGTGATACCGCCAACTCTTGTGTGCCTCTCTTGCTCGCGATGATTGAATCTGCATCATCCTGAACTTGTCGACACGCTGCTTTCTGATCCACACCCTTCACCTTCTCTCCTTCGGTTTTTGCTCCTGTTTCCCGGCAAGCATTTTTATGTGGCAAGCGAATAATCGTTTCTGAACGTCGAACGATATCCGGGACAGGTCTGGTTGAGGTGCAAGCAGTCGTTTTTGGACTGGTTCTGTGATACGGTTATGAATCATGCAATTTAATTACACGAGCTGAGAAAAACAAAAATCGAAAACTTATGAAGGATAACGAGCACTGAACGAAGGTTTTTTTTCCTTCTGGGGACTCTACTCTTCGCTCCCACTTGAACGCGGGCTATCTGGAGCGATAAATCTACCCAAAAAGAGAGTCTCTTCGCCTGTCTTTGCCGAGGTAGCTTTTGTTTCAAGTCATGGATTGACCTTGTAGGAAGTCATATATCGCTGCTAGTATGGTCACTCAAAATTCTGGCTCCGTATATCTTCAAAATCACGAGCATACAATCATACCCCTACAGACGCGACCCTGCGGTCTTGATAAAGTAAAATATGTTCCTAGACCCGGAGTATCTTCAGCATCGTTTAGGCCAATCTCATACAGTAGAGCTAACTCATCTGAAATGGGTGTCAAGGACACAACATCGTAACAAAGTTTGTATTTCAGCTACTTATCGATTAAGCTATATCCCACTGTTGCCCCTAGACAATGGTCCAGGGCCAGTAGGACAAAAAGAAACAAAAAGAACCATGCGCTGACATGAAAAAGCGAGAACCGAACGCCGGGAACTGCAGCAACTGGAGACCATATGAGGTGTATCAAGCGAAACCATTGTTGAGGACTGCCTATCTTCACAGAGACCACATTTTCCATAGCGAGCCTGCGATCCTTGGAAGATATGGCAGTGCCGCTGACCAGTGACACCAATTTAGCGACTGCAAAGCAACCGATTAGCATACGTCTCTCCTGTTGTTTACGGCACCCGGTAGGAGTTCATGCACTTACTCTTCAGCCCACTCATTCTCCCGGCGGATCTGATCCTCCTCCTCAGGAGTGAAATCGTTCTGAATGTTGAATGTCTTGCGGATTTCTTCGGGGGACTTGCCCTTGATCATGTTGGCGACGGTCTTGCAGCCAACATCCAGCAGGCCCTTGATATCGAGGTAGTTCGCGGCCAAGATAATCTCAAACAGCATCTCTTGATCGACCTGCATGAACTTCTGGTCCCACTCATCGATGTCGGTGGTCTTACGACGAGAGTCATCGTCGTCACCGGTGCTGGGGGGGTCGCCCTTGTGGTGCTCGCACCACTCAATGACCTTCCTCAGGACAGCTTCATTGACCTACGGAGCCGAAGGTTTGTTTAATGAATGGTGAGGACAAGTGGAAAAGGGTGGTAGGAATAACATACGTTAGGGATAGGGATAGCTTCCGTAGTATCACCAAGATCCTCGAGCAAATTCTTGATCAGAACAGAGCGTTGAGCGACATCGCGGTCTAAAGAAGCAGCATAAGTTAGACTTCAGATTCAGCGGTAAAGTGTCAAGGTGACAGGGACGTGTGGGGGGGGGGGGGGGGGTGTGTACTAACCGATAGTAATCACAACCCCATCGCTGCTCTGGAATCTGAGCGTTGTTGCAGACATCTTGAAAATGGGAGGGAGGGTACTGGCGGGCCTAGAATGAATAGGTAGATGTTAGGGACATGTTACTCGACAAGCGCAAGAATATAAACCTGCCCAGAGGGGTACTCAAGTGGGGGTTCGTTGCTGCTTACAGTCAAGAATTGTTTTTGAGATGAGCGTGAGTCTCAGATGGAAGCTGGAGGGATTCGAAGGTATAAATAGATGAGAGAGGAGTGGCTTTGTGGTGAGTGAAGGCAGGAAATGTTGAAATTTAGTGTGTCGAAGTGAGTAGGTGTGTAGGAGGAGAAGCCCGAACTGGAGATCAAAGGGACCGGACGTTGTGAAAGAGCAGATGGCTGAGGCTGATGACTGGTCCTAGTTCGAGGGGGCGGGAAATCTCCGTCATCATTCGCTGCTGTGACGCCCCACTTGCGCGGTTGCAGCCTGTGGCTGCCTGGTTAATGCCTTGATTATGCTATCGTCTTTATGCCTTTATGCCTTTGTGCCTTTGTGCCTTAGTGTCTTTGTGCCTTTGTGCCTTAGTACCTGAGCATCTTAGTGCCTTGATGCCTGGTCATCTGGGTGTCTGGTTGAGGCTGTGCTATCCGAAATACAACAAATTGAACAGACTTTCACAGAAGAACACCTTCAAAATCGACAAGCGAGTTCCCCAATGCATTGTACCTTGTTCTTTTATCGAGGGTGTGTCGTAGCATACACCACTCGTACACTTAGACCTCGTCTTCAATGGCTCGTTCTTTATTTCAATCTCAGTGGCATCTGTTCCATTCAACGACTCTGGTGTTAGTGAGAATCCTTCCACAGAGTACAGTACAGTAAATAAAATACAGTACTGTACATGCTCAGCCGATTAGCATCTCAAAAGGACCAGAGCACAACAGTACATACGACTCAGTCCCTACCCAGTCATTGAATTCTTTGCCGTATCCGAACAAGATTGATCAGACTGGACCAGATGCATACTGAGGGTGTCTCAGAACAATCTTATCTATGTCGCAACAGGTCTAAGTCAATGCGCCCACTACAGGGGACAATCAACCAGGATATTGTATACATCTCGAGATGATGGCTGCTGTCTCCCTCTCCGAAGCGAGAGTTCAGCTAGCTACCAAGCTCTCTCGTTTGCCCCACTTCCAGCATTGTTGCTCCAGCGCAGGGGGGGGCTCCTTTCACCCCCAAAACGAAGAGGGGGAAAAAAAAAGGACGTCGATAGCGCTGAGGTGCCATTAGTCCTCGTCGCTCAATGATATCACCCAACAACGCGTCGCCGGTTATCCGTCCGCCAAACTGACCGGAATCTTATTATCCTCCTCCCTCTGTCTCCCTTCCTTCCTTCGTTTGGCGCTTATGCCTGAGACCGTCGTTCCTTAATCTTCCTTAAATCTGTTCTTCAGTCCTTCTTCAGGTACCTGAACCCCCCGTAGGCATGTACCATACTCTCCACCGGACTTGACCTTCGTCACCTTCTACATCGCCCGCACATCTTACAGAGTCATGTGGTGGCGGCGAACATATTTGTTGCTGTTGGTAATCCGGGTATATTTTGCGCTGTCACCAAGCTATCTACACCCCGATGAAAACTTCCAAGGTCCTGAGGTCTTTGCAGGTAAGTTTCCAGCATAATAGCAGTCTGATCCGCGACTCTTTCCGGCTCCCCACCGCTCGCCAATGCCGTACATCTGATATGACTTTCATCTATTCCTTCGGCCGCATACACTTACTAGTCACTTCATAGGTCGGATTCTCTCCTATCCGTCTCAACTCCCTTGGGAATTCACTGCCGATAAGCCGATCCGTAGCGTCTTCCCACTATGGCCGATCTACGAGGTGCCAATGAACTTTTTGAAATGGTTCTATACGGAAACTGGGGCCCAAAATCCTCCTCCACAGCTAGTCTACTTTGTGCTGCGCGGGGTCATGTTTCTACTTAGCTTTGTCTTAGAAGACTGGGCGGTATATGAGCTGGTTCCCTTGCCGCGCCATCGCCGCGCGACGGTGGTGCTGGTGGCATCTTCGTATGTCACCTGGACATATCAGACGCACACCTTCTCAAACTCACTCGAGACCCTCTTGGTGACCTGGAGCTTAGTTTTGATTCGTCGCATTGCTGAAAATAAGGTAGGCACATTCATTTGAGCTGAAATGATAGAAAAACCCGTGGCTAAGCTTGTTGACAGCGACATCCTCCACTTTTTTCTTGCGCTGTGTTGTCGTTGATCGCAGTCATAGGTGTATTCAACAGAATCACCTTTCCTGCCTTTGTGCTCGTTCCAGGACTCCAACTGCTCCCTCACCTTTGGCATAGGTAAGTTCTTAAACCGCACACTTTAACTTGTATGTTCACAGTGTTGACCTTCAATGATAGGCCTTCATCTTTCCTTTCGATCGTTGGATTTGGCCTGGGCTTTTTCTGCCTTGCCGTCTTGGTTGATACGAAGTTCTACAGCTCACCTGCGACTTTCTGGGATGCCCTTCACAGTCCTGTAATTACTCCGATCAACAATCTGCTTTATAACTCCGACAAGTCGAATCTGGCGCTTCATGGACTCCACCCTCGATACCACCACTTCCTGGTGAATTTACCACAACTACTAGGCCCGGCATATTTAGCCATGATCTTGTCATTATTCAACTTCTCAGCCGTTCCATCTTGGCTTAGGGATATGCGCGCAGTCTCGGCCATCTCGGCAACTGTCATGCTTTCAATATTCCCTCACCAAGAACCCAGATTCCTGCTTCCTTGTGTCCCCCTTCTCCTCAGTTGTTTGCGCATACGCAACACCCGGAATTCCCGGTGGTTTCTAGTCGCCTGGGCCACCTTCAATGCTATCCTAGGGTTCCTCATGGGAGTATACCATCAAGGAGGAGTTGTGCCTGCACAGCTGGCGATGCCGTCTATCATTTCAGAAAGCGTACGTGGGTCAGACCTTGGCTCGCTCAATCCTCGGCTCGAAACAGATGCCACCGTGCTCTGGTGGAAAACGTATTCTCCCCCACTTTGGCTTCTGGGAAATGACACCACCCTTCCAGTAGATATCCGAACTCGAGACTTGATGGGAATGCCAGGATCAGAAGTGGTTGAAGAACTCGACAAATTGGTACCTTCATGTCACGAGAAGGAGCAAGCTGAAAGCCAAGGCGTGTCTTCACCCTTGGTGTTCGTGGTTGCCCCCAAGTCTGCTACATTCTTGGACCAATATGTTGCTCCTTTGGCCTCGTCGTCCGACCCGTCGGATCTTGAGCTGCATGAGCTGTGGCACTGGAGCAATCACCTCAATTTAGATGATCTCAACTTTGGTGACGACGGCATCCTGCCGACACTCAAACGAGTGACTGGGAGAAGAGGACTGGCTGTGTGGGGAGCACGGAGAGTTGGATGTGCTTGACTTAAGTCCTAGCCACATCAGCTCACACCGATCACCTGGTGCTGGAAGCGATAGTTTTCACGGGTTTGACATCGGCTTACCTCATCGAATCTAAGTTCACTAACTTAACCATTCTTGCCCTTTGATATTCTCATTGCCTTGCTTTTCTTTATATCTTCACATGCCAACCTCATAGTGGGCTGTCTCTTCGATCTTCACTATCTTCTTGTCTATTCATCTCATTTGCCTCTATTTCACTACCTTCACCACATACACTGTCTGGGTTATGGAACATGTGAGGTAAACAACTTGCGATACAATATACCCTTCTTTCCCCCTTCCACAAATCATGCATATATACCCGGCCTATCTGCTTTCATTTCAGTCCTCTATCCGCCGGCGGCTCCTACAAAATTCCATCATTCACAATCTAGTCCCTTGCAGTCAATCTAGCAAAATACGTTGTTGGCTCGAGCTTAAGTCGCAATGCTTGACAGCTCAGAAAGTGTCTCGTCCATTTTCTGTATACTCGCTGTGTGAATCATCTTACCCACCGTGCCCTCAGCTCGTGGAGTCACACGGGCAGTACCGAAAGGGAGTTGGTGCCCCCCCATCGAGTCACGCTCGCATCGCCCTCCTTTCCAGCGTCTAGACTTCGAAATCGATCCAGACCTGCCCATCTCGAAAAGCTATCGACAGCCTGACGTAGATTAACCATGTCCAACCCTAATCATATACTGTAGAAACAAGTTTTCATGATTCCAGGACAAAAGTCCCATGCTTCTGAATTTTCCGCTTGGGTACTGAGTACACGACCAGGACTTGCACGGATTATCTAAGTGGACCAATGAAGAGTAGAGAAGACGTATAAGCTTGAGTACGAGCTCCTAAATAAAACTTATTAGGCAACGGAAGAATATAAAGACATGCCCAGTACAGGCAGAGAAGAAAGAAGAGATGCAAAGAGGAATAAGATGTTACGAGGCATCCGCCGGCTAGGAGGCTTGCACGGGACGGTACGAGCTCCCAGGCAGACTTGGGTTTGACCGCGATCTATTCTACATAGTCGCCCTGGTGGATAATTATTGCGAGAGTATAATAAGAGGGACACATCACGACGTTCATTATCAGAGAAGATGAGAGATCAATAGGGAAGAGCAGCATCCATTGGTAGGATGTTCAGCTAGATCGAAACATAAGAATAGGTGTGGAATCATAGATCATCAGGGTCGTCCGGGTTCTCGAACAAATAATTAGCAGCGAGCTCTTCGTTCTTGTCGCAAGCGAAGTAGGCCTGGATGACGAGATCCCGAGAAAATCCAAGTCGGCAGAGCTGGTAATGAAGTTAGCAGCATCCCTAGACTTTCAATTTGTTCCTCATCAAAGAACATGAGAGGATACATACGCGTTCAATGGCGTCCCGTTCTTCTTCTGTGACGTGGATCTGATGCGTGCCGGGGGGGAGAGCCGCGTCGTCCTCCTCGCTCAACAATTGGAGAAACTGCTCCTCGTTCTGACCAATGAGCTGCGCAATTTGAGGATTGCCAGTAGCAACTTGTTGCAGGATAGGCTCGAGCATCTGCGGTTGTTGCTGGACTAGCTGACGGAGTTGCTGGAAGTGAGGGTTATTCCGGAGGAAATCGAGGCTGGGAAGGCCTTCGCCAGACCCAGCTCCCGGGCGGGCACCTCGAGTGCCGCCTTCCTGACCTCCAGCCTGAGCGGCAGCTTCGAACAGGTTAACATGTTCGTCATCAACCGGAGCCGGGGCACTTTCTTCTGTAGGAGACGCGGACGTTTGGGGTGCGCTTGCGGCGGCGGCTTGCTGCTGTTGCTCCTCCTGGATGTTATCCGGGATGCCCTGAAGACCTGTCAGCGGATTGTGGAGAAAGCCAGATGGCTCCGGATCCACCTCAAGACTCACGTTCAGGAGGTACTCAATGGCGCGGTCAGGGTTGAAGAAGGCAGCCCTCATTGCACGGTTGATATCGCTTCTTGGGAATCCCATGCTTTCCATCTGAGCGACCACTGCCTCGCTTTGGGCACCACGCAGCAGAGCCGAGGGGTCATTGAAGGCGGGACCGGCGGGCTGAGAAGTTCCCGAGGCGGCCGGAGAAGGAGTTGCGGGAGCTGCCGGTGAAGCAGTGGATGCCGATGGGGCAGGGGCAGCAGGGGCAGCAGGGGCAGCGGGGGCAGCGGGGGCAGCGGGCGTCGAAGCAGCTACTCTTGCAGGGGTGGAGGGGACTTGTGTAGAAGCGCCGGAGGCAGAAGGCTTGGGCTAAGTGAAGCGCCAAGATTAGCTTGATAGGAGGATAGAGATTGCCATATACAATAAGCCATACCTTGGACACCATGCACACTATAAAACCTTTCTCCTCGATGCTGTACGACTCGATGGTCTTATCATCTTGAAGGATCTTTCCTGTTGTGGCAAAATCTGTCAGCTACACTTGTCGAGCGTGTCGTCAAAGGATCGGAGCACGAAGCCCTCGTTCCCAGTAACAATTTCTGCCAAGCATCGTAGGACACTAATGACTGACCTGAATAAATGAGCTTCAACTGGGCAACTTCCCATCCTTTCTCCTGAGAGATTTTCCCCTTTACTTCTCCGACCTAGAAGAAACAGCGGTTTAGCCCCGCAACGACCTTAACCAGCTTCCATGATTTCAAGCAGGGAACTACCTACGGTCTCCGAGGGTTCTGCATCGATTACAAACTTTTGTTGTTTGAGGTCCTGAAGAAGAGATACAGGTCAGATTGAAAGAAGGGCGAGAATGGTGGAGCAAAGGACAAGTAGGTACATACCTTGAACGTGAGCTTCATCTTGCGCCACCGAATGTTGAGAGATGGCTCGACAACGTGGGCGGAGGGGTTATGAGAGAAGACACTTGAAGGACGGGAGGGGGTGTAGTGGGGAGGGGCGACAGAGGGTTGCAGGGCTGTAGAGCCTGATGATAAATTGATCAAGAACGGTACTGAGTGTTAAGGATCTTTAGTAGGGAAGTAGATGAAGCAGAGGATGAAAGACCTGCGAAAGAAGCAAGGAAGAAGAAGAAATAGATGAGGATGAGGATGAGAATGGTTGATGACGAAGACGGATCATGAATGGCACCGAAAGAGGGAGAAGGAAGCCCAGAAGGTGGAGGGAGCTGGGAATCGGAGGCGGTCAGCACTCGCCGGTACCACCGCCACACTTTTTTCCCCTCATCCGCCAACTTGGAACCTCAGCCACACTTCCCTTTTCTGCTCACGAGTGTGTACCAGCAAGAGCTGAGTACGGTAACGTGACGAGTTTATTCTCGATCTTACTGGTGTACTGTATGTAATTCGAGTATGCGAAGTCCATCCATACGGTAGAGTCCTCTACTAGTACTCCGTACAGTGTACGGAGATATATTTCTCGATTCTCGCTCACCAAACGGCTCTTTACCCGACTAGAACTACATATGTATATTCTCATTCTCCTCAATAAGCTATTTCTACCTCTACACGAGGACGAAGAAAGAAAAAGAGAGAGAAAAAAAATACATATCAAAATAAATACATAAACAACACAATAGATAAATTGGGCTTGCCTATCCCAAGCGAGACTTTCTCCCATAATCTCATAACTGCCTTGAGACAAGGGACCTACGTTACCTTCATTCAAGCCAAATGAATAAATCTTCTTTCTTCCAAATGTATCAGACCAACCCTTCCATCAACCAACCAAGCTGCTAGCCGGCACGCCCCGTCCCGATCACACCTGCAGCTGAACACAATAGTGTTCCTTGTTGTTCACCCGGTGTTTCGTCTATCCTCCGTACACTCACTTTCATTGAGACTAGTAGCGTTGTCCCGTGGCGAGGATGGCAGCCCCACAGATCTATCGCATGGATGTATCACAACACGGCTGCAGTTGCCAGGAAGAAAGAGAAGAAAAAGAAGAAGAGGAAAGGGGAAAAAAATGGACAACTCAAAAATGATATACGAGAAGCCAACTCATTCCATTGCACCCCCAACGCTCATTCAAGTTCATAATTCATCTCTTGCCTGGAGAAATCGCTTAACGTTACCACTAAACTCTCTGCTCCAGGTACCTCGATTTTCATGCACCAATGCCATAACGACAAATGCATTCATGGATGAATCGCACCACCACCCATTTGGTTTTTTTTCGCTCGCCAAAAAGTGGGTGATATGTCGTATCTCTAGTTTGCAGCACCTGCGCTAATATTGCGCCCCTCCGTATCCCTTCCTGGAGCCCAGATGGTCGATCCTTCCATTAAAGCCTTTCCCGGAACTCTGGATATCATCCCGGCCGCCTTGTACAGGACGCCACTGAATCTTGACAAATCCATTCTAGACCTGTTCCACGCGGCTAAGGTACCTCTAGGATGCACTCATCCACTGCTGTCTCTAGTCAGTTCTGCGGCTGTAGCTACTGGCCAGCCATGATTGGGACATCTGGGAGGAAGGTATCCACGCATGTCAGATTGAGAACCAACCTCTATCGTCATGAACATGCCATCTCGGCCTCTAGGACCCAAACGATTGATCTCAGCATTGCATGACTGTATCAGATGTTGGATGAAGAACTCTTCATAGGAGCATGCCCGACTTTCCGGGTTCTCTCTGGTTTTTGGCCCCTCTTCGCTGCTTCTATGCCCGAGCTGAAAGAAAGGGCTTCAGAGACGAAGGCATGACAGCTGGCGAGACTTGCCCTCCACCCTAACTCAGATCGGGATCACAGTTGAACCAGTGAAGTTGGCATCTAACTCTTCGACATCATCGCTGCCAGCCCCTAGTCTGACTGACTAGTGGTAGTACCTATGATCGAGACCATTCGGTATGAACGTCGACCATTATCCGATGTAGTCCTCCTTCTGCAACCCCCCCCCCTGCCCCGCTGATCCCTAGACGTTGCATACGTGACTCTTCTTCGAAAAGTCCATGCATCTGGACTCAATTATCCTCGGGGTTCGACTTTTTCCCAAAGTCTTCCTTCTTCAGTTAATTAATTGACTTGCGATCATTCCCGGTTGCTGGGTATTTCCTCCGGTTCGACCCTTGTCTGTCACACCTTGTCCCTCGTTTATCATTTATCGAGTTCATATTGTTATTATTGTTATTATTATTATCATCGTCATTGCCAACTAGTCACGCCCACGATTTCATCCACCTCATTCCTTTTCATATCCAACATTCACCATCTTCTTCTCTCTTGGTTGTTTCCTGTGTCTTGGAAGTACCCGTCGTCTTTCTCTGATCATCGGCCAAATCTACACAGCCTAGAACGACACCATAGTGGCTTTCAGTATCATGAGAGAAGACTTGAGCGGGTTATGATCTATTGAGTTGCGACCAATAACTACCCCTTTCTGTTCCCAGCAATTGTTCAGGTGGCCTTGCTACCTCCTTCGGGCTAAAGCCTTGATCGTGTGGAAATAATCACACACGCACACACGCGCACCTTCAGTCTCGATCTTCTGTCCGTGCAGACCTCATTTCGATCTCATGTTGCTGAGCATCTTCAGGACTTCTCTGGCCCATATATTGGGAGGCTTCACCCTTTTGTCAACATTCATCACCACTGTCTTGGATGGTATCTGTTACAGTGTCTCCAAATCTCTATCATCGCACATTGCCTCGGTCGAATCGGCTATTGTGAGCTTGAGTGCAATCGACTGTGCAGTGATTATCGTATTGTTATTTCTTTGGGTCAAAGATGTCAGAGCAGAGGTGAGGGCGCAGTGGAGGGGTCACCGGGCTATTCTCTACGTTCTGATCGCCGTCTACCTCTCCATTGCCACCGGTATCACGGCAGGAGGAATCGCCTGGAGTGCAGTTCAGTCCATGACAGGGAAGACGACTCTGACCCACAAGCACCAGACCCTCATGCTAGCCCGCTGTATCATCTGGGCCATCTCCATTTTGAGCCAAGGAATCCTGGGTGGCTATCTCCTAACCTCGCTGACAAAACGTGATGGTGGTGGTCGATGGTCAAGTTCTCTTTCTCAGGAGCTTGAGATTATTCCCGACCAAGCCAGTGTTGGTGACAAGGACGACGTGGTGAAATCTCCGTCCATTATCCTTGAGTCTCCACGGCCTTCCACTGATGTGAAAAGAAGCTGCGACATTGTGCCGGAGCTTCAGCCTTCTGCTTCCCGTACAGAGTCTCAGAATTCTAATCGTTATTCCGGTCGGACGCTGTACCAACAGGACTCCAAGCAGAGCTCTTTCGACTTGCAGCGAACTCATATGGCGGGTACTGAAACTACAGTGACTCGTTCCCAAACAGACGACCCGGCTGATAACCCGACTGTCAACCCTTCTAGCATGGAAGAACGGAGTGAGCCCCTTAAGATTCGACGAAGCTACTCCGGGGCCAAACGATCTTTCGAAGGGTTGATCTGTCAGTCTTCGTCAACTCGATCGTCCCCTGCCACATCTTCCACGCATCTAGCGGCTCCTGGTCGACCTATTCCTCCGAAGCTGAAGCTCACCGACGAAAGCTTTATCCATCCATTGTTCCGGTCGGATAGTGCATCGCCTCCCCCAACTCCGATGCCAGGTACCACTGTAATCGCCTCACCGGCCGCTGGGCAGACCATCTCCGTGCAGGCCCTGAATCGAGTGAGATCGACCCGGTCTCTCCGGTCCCACGTACCCCGAAGCCGATCACCCTTATTTGAGCAAGTGGAGCAGCCGCCTGCCGGGCTGGAGCGGAAGTCTGAGTCTTTGGAACGCAGTGGTCGGGATTCTCCCATGCCCAGCTTCATCATGGCAGCAGATGTGCGAAGCAGCATCACCCGGTACGAGAAGAAATATGACTTGAATGAATCCCCTGACGAGAGCTAGTCAGACGAGCTCCTGAAGGCCACAAGGAATTGGGATCTGGGTCTAGATGCCTCTCACTTGTTGTTATCCTTGTTCTCCTTTGTTAGATATCCTAAATATAGCGTTCGGTGTACTTAGCAGTCCATATATATATATATATATATATACATAGTGCATGAGATGCAGCATGAGGTCTTTGAATCAGAGTCCGATGATCAATGAAGCAAAGGCTCGGAGCAGGCAAAGAAGAAGGTAAAGTAGCGACCGGTAGAAGGATAGCGACATCAGATTTCAGGGCACGGTTCCAGGAGCCGCATGATAAGAATGAGTGATTCGAGTGGTAGTAGCAGTGTTCATATTCATATAGAGACTCGGGAGGTGAAGACAGATGTCAATTAGACTTCTTTGGGACTACGAGGGGACAACTGAAGGGATTTGGGGAGAGAGAAGCACGCCTTAATCTGCCCCAATGGCTTGTCAATGATCTGTTTGGACGTGGCCAGAGAACTATTTCCCGGGAATTGTTTGCGGGAGTGAAGTTTTTGCTCGACATAATTTATTATACTGCATTCTAGTCTTGCAAATTGAGGGTTGAGGGGTAAACAGGGATAGATCCATGATATAAACCAGTCCGTCCGGGTGGGGAAAGAGGAGGAAATGGCTCCCGAGTCCCCGAGTCTAGGTAGTCTTTTTTTTCCCCCCGAGTGCCAATTCCAGTAAGTTACCGAGTACCTTACTTAGTTGACTTGACTTAACTACTAACTAGCAGCTGCAACATTCAACTTCAGCTTGTCGGTCAGTCAGACACCAACTTATCTATCTGTCTATTAGGTAGTAACTAACTGATCTGACCGCGTCTTACCTCAGTTACAGGACCAGTGCTTCATTGTATCCTGGTGCAATTGGCCTGCATCTTTTCCCTTTCCCTCATTCCTCTTTTCATAATCATCATCATCATCATCATCATCATCACCATCATCGTCGTCGTCGTCGTCTTCTTCTTCTTCCTCTCCTCCTACTCCTCCTCCTCCTCTTCTCTGCTTTGCTAGAGTATTTCTTTTTCTTCCTTTTTCTGCCAAATTTTCTCCTTGGCCCCCCTCCTCCCTTCTTTTCCCTTGTACTTACCGTGTTGGAAGTGGCCTATCTTCTCCTTCTCCCTCTTGCTCCTCTTCTTTTCTCGATCTCTAAGTCTCTGCTAAGTGATCTTTTCGCTTGCTTGGCTTCTGACTGAAGTGTCTCTAGCATTGAGGGAAGCCTAAGGAGATTTTCATAGTACATACTAGCCAACCTTTCCTCTCGGGTGATGCGACTGACTCCACCTCAGCCTGCCCTCGCCGACTTTCTACTTGCAGGGAAACAAGTAAGATCTCCTACGATCGGAATCTGTTGATCTCCACTGCACGTTCTATTGAGGGTTTATGACTACGACCAGGTAACTAACTAGGGAGGAGTAACTTACCTCCAGGCTAGTTGACCGAAGAGGTTCTATATCCGGCGAGTTTGTTCTACCTCGAGCACAGTACAGGCCTTGCAGCGGGCCAACCAAGCGCCGCAGTTGGACGCCCATCGATCCACTTGGCCGAACCTCTTTTTACTTCCCTGATCCTCAACTCACATCAATTGATTCAATCATCATCATCTCCATCTCCATATCCCTCTCCATTCCCATCCCCTTCCCCATCATCGTCCTCTTCCCCGTTCCCTCTCCCCCAATTTCCGTCGCTGTCGCAAATTCCGTTGACTTTTCTTTTTCTTTTCCACTCCGGGGTAAGTTTTTTTTTTTTTTTTTTTCAAAGAAACCTTTCCTTTAACCTTGACTTCTATTCTTCGCATTGAACCTCTTATTCTGCATTTATTGCCAAGTTGCCTTACACTCCTTCCATTTTCATTCCCATAACCACTACCTACTCTTGTCCCTGTCCAATTTTGTCGCCCTCGCCCACGTATCTGCCACCGCCACGATCAATTTCCCTCAATCGCAGTGCATTGTTCTTCCTCTTCAATCAATGGCTGGTGTTGTAAAGCCCTTCAGCCTCTCCCTTCGGACATAGACTTTCTGGCATTGCTCCATGGATCGTCCGCGTCTCCCTTTCCCGATCGCTTTGTTCAATCCATAGTACTGATTGTACAGTACTCCATGCATCTATCCACTTTCATCCATGCCCGATCTGCTTGCCAAGGACCCCGTGCTGTGTTGTTGCCGGCTGGGATAAATGTTCGTCTTCTGTATATGTTATGTTCATGGCTCTAACTTCCTCCAAACTTTGCACAACTGACACATTCTCTCCCCCCTCCCTCTCCGGCCAATGCATTATTGCTTTGCTGGATTTACACCTGTTCTTGGCTTCTTTTCTACTATTTTTTTCCTGCTCCATTTTTGTCCTCTTCTTCCGCCTCCGTCATCACCATCGCACCCACTTTGCAGTGTTTTCTGCACATTTCTTTCTCATATCATCACCATTCTCTCCTCGTCATGGTGGATGTGCCATGAGAAGTTCATCATCGTAATTCCACCACCACTGCTCTTCATCCTCCTTCTCAAGCCACTAGAGTATTCTCGTTACTCTGATATACCTATACTTCATCCTTACTTGTTTCCTCTACTCCTGGACGAGTCATATATCTCATCATTGTGATCTCGTTTCCATTTGGACTCTTTCCGTCGACCTACTGACATAATTCTTGAAGGACAGCGATGGCGGGAGTGAAACGGAAAATTGACGCCTCCCAAGGGTCTGCTGCAGCGGTATCAGGTGGTAATTCTACAACACTTGGTGCCGCACACAGCACAACTAGTAAGTCTACGATTGCATGCTACCCAACAGCGCTTCTAATCCGACCCACAGATTCTACTGCTGATGATGCATCTCACGTCCGCGTGACTCGAAGCTTACGTTCAAGTCGAGATGTGCGTGCTACTCAAAATGATGCTCGTAATCACAGCAACGCTTCTGCCATGAGCGGAGGCAGCGGCAGCAACAACAGCCACCACAGCAACAGCAACAACACCACTTATAAGCCTAATCCTAATCGCCCATCGCGTATCATCACTCTTAGCACTCGTGTCGCTCGGGCAAACACCGCAGCCCGTGAACGCGAACAAGCCGCACGGGACCAAGCTCTTCGCGAGAACGTAACTCGTGAAACGCGCAACACTCGGACTCGTGCTGGTACTTCGTGGCCTTCGCAGCCAGTAGAAGGCGTAGTGGCACCTGTGCCTGAAACCCCACGGCATAAACGCGTGAAACGGGGCTCCACGGTGGAAGAGACACCGAGAACCACGCGGCAATCGGCGCGGCTCAAAGCACATGTTCCATCCACCTCGACAGAGGATGGGATTGCTGATATAGGTCTGATGCCGAAGCCTTCGGAATCAAGCCCTTCAGCAACCGCTGCTCCAAGTAGCCGTACTCGAAACAAGAGCCGGCAATGGGCAGACAGTTCCAACGATACCATTCACAGTGGCGCCGCCAATTTTATCACTCCTGCAATCCCTGAGGCTGAATCGCCCTCACCCGATCGGACGACCCTCAACCTTGTGGAAGATACGAAGCCTCTCTACGAGGAGCCTCACCTGAGCCCTAAGCTGGCTATTGAGGAATCACCCAAGGGTACAGTGGTCGAGGATGAGAAGAACGGGGTTAGTGTACCAGCACTGTCTGAAGCTGATGATTCTGTCAATGCTCCAAGCACCCCTAGTCCCCCATCTTCCTGGAAGCGAAGATCACCCGGACATTCACAGCGTAACGGAGCTGATTCCGAGAACTTCCTCGAGTCACCCAGCAAAAAGCCTAAGCTGGAAGAGGGCGAATCTGATCGTGTTTTGGAGCAGCAGTCACAGCCCTTTACCAATGGCCTCAACGGCAGATCTGAATCGGAGTCTCTTGTAAAGGCTGCAACTGATTCGAAAGCCGATGGCCAGTCCCGGCACACTACAGAGGAAATAGAGGGCTCAACACCAGAGATTGTGACGGAGCCTACAGCTACTCGAGGTTTCCGCGGTGGTCGGGTTCGGGGTCGAGGGCGAGGGGGCCGCAGCAGGGGAGCCGCGCGCTTTGCAGCCAACAAACGAGGACGAGGTGGTACTCGTAGCGGCCGCGGGCGTGCTGGCCGACAGCTTGACAGATCAAGTGATGTCGAGCCTGACCGCTCTCCTTCTCCTAGTGCAGCAACTCAGAGACTCCGTGATCGACAGCGTGAGCTGGATAAGGCATTCAAGAAAGTGGCTGCCGCTCAGCGTTTGGCTCTGGCAGTGCTGGCGACGCAATCTGAGAGACGAATCGCCCGAGACAAGAATGCACACAAGGATGTGCCCGAATTTGAGGAAGTCAACCAACAACTACAGGAGCGGCTGCGGCAGAAGAAGGATGTACTCCGCAGAGAATTCGAACTTAAAGTGGAGCAAGAGAATCGGTTGTTCCAAGCCTATAGAGAAGTAGTCGAGGAGCGTTTTCAGGTGGGTTTCATATGCCAAAGCATCCAGTCAGCATTCAAGGGAAGTCTACTAAGTACAGCAGACATCCGCTCGCAATATCCGGGAGGAGCATTTGATCGCCAGTCAGGGAGCATACATGACATTTGTAAGAGGCCGTCGTGCTGCGGAAGATGATGAGCACACCGAGGTAAGTGGCCTTTATGGTTCCGATACACTCCGTCAAAATGTTCATATGTTAATATGTAGCATATGCTGATCAACATCTACAGACGGACGATTCAGAAACCGAGCCCGAGCGGGGGCCAGTTGTGCCACCTGCGCGGGAAATTTTCCGAGGGTTCAATTCCTCTTACGTTCGGGTTCCCTCCGGAGCTGCTGCTTACGAACGGGCCTGGCTTGGCTGGGATGATTTCGTTCAGCGAGCTAAAGTAGGCGAAGACATCGACCCGCAAATGAAGGAAATGTGTGAATCAGGGCCCTTCTCAGGCTTTACTTCGGATGAGATTATCGACATGCTCGTGAAGGCAACTGGGGTAGTGGATGTACGAACAAACGCAACAACGGCGGGGGAGACGCAGCCCCCGGTCATACATGATATACGCCCTCGAGCATTATCGGCCTTGGCGGATATCGCAGCCGCCGAAACTCCTCGGCCCCCTATCGCCGCTGCTCCCCGATTTCCGCCTGCTCCCCCCCATCGAACCATTCTCCCCCAACCTGCTCTGACGCATGGTCCTCCTGAGCCTCGGGCCTTTGTCCTTCCCCCGCCCACTCCTCAGCGACAACAGCCCCGACGACTGCTCCCTGCCGGTCAGCAAATTCCGCCCATCAATGAGCAACTCGGCCTACCCGATCCATTTGCCTCGATGGGGGGACCGCCCCATCTTCCTCCACCGCCAGGATCGAATTTCCACCGGCCTCCGCTTCCTGGTTACTTGACTGGACATCATGCTCCAAGTCTCTATTATCCCCCTCCGCCACCACCCCCACCACCTGGACCCCGTCCACCTTATTAAGAGGCGCAGAAACTGCTTCTAGGCGTTGTTCCTCAGTCGGTCGCGGCGTCATACATCTGGTTTACTGATTATCTTTCCTTCCTTTGCGGATGCGTGACGGAGGCTTCTGACTTATCGATTTATTTCCTTTCTTCTTACTTCTTCTTCGTTGAAGTAGATCATATTACCTTGGATTGTCTTGGATTGTGCTGGGAATCGGGACTCGGGACCTGGGACTTGGGAATTGGGACTTGGGACTTAGGACTTGCAGAGCGATTTGAAGTTTGTCTTATTTAGCAGTCACGGAGGATTCCCCTTAGCCGTGTAGTTCCGCGTTTGTTCTAATTTACTGCTTCATGGTTGATCTTCAATTCCAAATCATGGATGAAATGCTCACATTCTTAATCAGGATGAATCATGATGGGTCATAATGACTCGACGGCGAATGACTCTGTTTGGCCGTGTTTGGCCGCCTTCAGAACTCCGCCTCCCCTCTCCTCCCGATTGGGTCTAGCCCGGCGGGGCGGGGCATTTCGGCCTCGAAGCTTTTTATTTCCTCGTGCTTTTCCTTCCCAGTCGCCATCACTTTTCAAGGCTGCCCATCCTTTGCGAGTCCGACGCTGCAGTCTCTCAAGTCGAACTCAAATACCCTTTTCGCTGCTATTTCTCGAAGCCTGCATCCTCTTCTTCGAGTGTCTTGCCGTCGCCTCACAACTTGACAATCCCACTCGACCGTCAGCCCCGCCTCGCGCGCCCATTGTCCCTCCTCGACCTTCTGTCAGACTCAGCGAAGCGTGTCGACTGATTCACTTTCGGACGCAAAAAAAAGCCATCCAGGTTTCATCACAATCACCATTACGATCAGCGAATTCGTGTGCGACCAGACGAAGTAATAATGGCTGTCCGTGCTCAATTCGAGAATTCCAACGAGTAAGATGGACCCGGGCTACGCATTTGCAACTGCGCCCTGCGCTTCGATCATTATTTGCCAGTTACGAGCTTGGAAGATTGCTGACTGTCATCAAAGCGTTGGAGTCTTCTCTCGACTGACCAACTCATACGCCATTGTTGCCATTGGCGCTTCCGAGAACTTTTACAGGTGCGTTCCCCTTCTCTAAATTTTTGGCCTAGCCGCTTGGCATGGACTTTGTCCACTGACTCTTTCGCTAGTGTCTTTGAGGCTGAACTGCAGGATGTTATTCCTATCTGCCACGCTACCATTGCTGGTACTCGCATTGTCGGTCGTTTGACGGCAGGGTATGTCAATCCCATTGACGGGGAAGTGGCAAACATGGAATCAGATCCTGATCAGCAGAGTACTACAGAAACCGCAAGGGTCTCCTTGTCCCCACTACTACCACAGACCAAGAGCTTCAGCACCTCCGGAATACACTGCCAGATTCGGTAAAAATCCAACGGATAGAGGAGCGGCTATCAGCCCTGGGCAATGTTATCTGCTGTAACGACCATGTTGCATTAATCCACCCCGACTTGGAACGTGAGACGGAAGAGATGTACGCCCCCCTTCCCATGAGTTTTTGTCCGTCTGACGTCTGGCATCTGCTAACCGTCGCTTCCTCTCTTTTTCCAGTATTGCCGACGTTCTCGGCGTCGAAGTCTTCCGACAAACCGTGGCCGACAACGTCCTGACCGGTTCCTACATGGCCCTCTCCAACCAGGGCGGTATCGTTCACCCCAAGACCTCCATCCGCGACCAGGATGAGCTCTCCTCCCTGCTGCAGGTGCCCCTCGTCGCCGGTAGTGTCAACCGCGGTAGCCCCGTGGTCGGCGCCGGCATGGTCGTCAACGACTGGCTGGCCGTGACGGGTCTGGATACGACGGCGACGGAGCTGAGCGTCATCGAGAGTGTCTTCCGGCTGGGTGAGATGGGTCCCCGTGGTGTCGGACAGGGCAATACCAACAAGGAGAGCATAGTGGAGAGTTTCTACTAGATTTTTTTCTCCTTCATCCTCCACCGCGATCGTCATGTTGTTTATGAAACCCTTTCCATACACATTTTCCAAAATATTCTTATTGTGCCATGAATGATCCTATGAAACACCCTTTCGAGCCCCGAGGATTCTTTCCAGGTTTCCACAAGACTTATCCATTTGTAGAGCTTTGAGGGGATAGCCACGAGAGAGAGAGAGGCGGAATGCGCCGAACTGAGAACTGTCTTATTCAAATAATGCATGCACTCACTCTCATGAGAACAGACTATATCTGGTTATTGCGTAGCGTAGCCCCGGGCATAATTGACATGCGTGATCTGCAAGCGAAAGACAGAGGAGAGAGAGAGAGAGATCTAGATATTGGGTAGCTAGTATGCGCATAGATCCAGGTCGAGAACAGCAGTGCTCGACGCCGTGCGTCACACGGTGGGTGGGGAGGAAGAAACCTCCGGGAGTTCAATGCATGAGATAAACTACCGTCAAAGTAAGTTATAGAAAAACCAAGTTCCATCCTAAGCTATGGATTTCCTGGAAGCTTCAGCTTGTTTGTACCTTTTGCCTTCCCCCCCCCCCCCCCCCTCCTTCTTCCTCCGGACTCAGTCTGATTTCATATGTTGGGTGATATAGCTCATGCCTCTCGGGGGAGTCGGGGAGGGGGGGGTTTCTTTTATCGTTCTGCGGGATGGCAAATTGAATCGAATGTGGCTTCAGGCGAATAGATTGTTGTGAAGAGGGTATTTATGTAAGAAAGTGAACATGATTGAAGTGAACGACGGTCAAGGTCATGAAAGAAAAATCAAGTATTGTTGAAAGGTACAAAAAGGAAAGGGAATATCCCGGGGGGGGGGGGGTTAAGACCAGCCAGAAAAAAATGTGACTGTGAAGAAGGTTAAGAATGAGCAAAAAGAGAGAAAGAGAGAATAGCGCCCAAGGTCTGCCAACTCCGAAAAACACCGATCCGGATGCTGTTGCTATGAAAACGACATGAAAAAAAAATCCATGGCTGATTGGCAGTTCCAACGGAATAGCTATTGAGCCAACAATTATGGGCCCCGTCCCCGTCCCCGTCCCCGTCCCCGTCCCCCTTGACATATTGCTATACACGTCCTTCAATGCCAATCTGTGATGTTTGGAACTGATTCCCTTCCCCCTCGTTGTGATGGTCTTGCTCGAGGGGCGGTGGTGGTGATGGAGGGGGAGGAGGCGCAGGGGGCGGAGTGGGCTCGGCGCTCTCTCCCTTGATGTTAGCATCGTCGCCACTCAGGGTCTGTTGCTTATATCCGTTTTGGTCATCTTCCAGATCGTTTCCAGGGCTCATAGGTGGAGGCGGAGGCGGAGGCGGGGTGGAAGAACGTTGTCGTTTGGAAGAAGACGGTGTGGTGAAATCAGTCGCGCTGCCGTCGCCGGTAGCCATGTCTTCTTCCCTCTTCCGCTTGAGTATCCCTTGCGTCTCCCCCACTAAAAGCATGTCCATGTCTTCCTCCTGCGCTGGCCCGTCATGGTCGTCTTCATCATCCGACATTCTCACGTCAGGATCATCCTCCGCCGGGCCAGCAGCAGTCGCGACGGCTGGTTTCAAATGTGCTTCCTTTGATTGCCGTTCTGCCTTGCGCTCCTCGTGGGCCCTGTGCTTTACGACAGCCTTATCGAAGAATTCCTTGCAGAAGTTCTTGACTTTCTTTTGCTGCTTTTCATCGATCTTGGTGGGATCTTCGACACGATTGTTCTTGAAGTCCGAGTTGACGAGTTTCTTGGCAACCTGTTATCAGATACTTGGTAAGCATATCAACACAGCATTTACAAACTCGAGACCGGCCTTACATCTTTAGCATAACGCTTCAGATCATCTTTGGGAAGCTTGTGCTTGAACTTGTCTACCACGTATTTGACGTGGGGAAACAGCTGTGATCAAATTAGCCCTGCGTCTTCCCAATCAATTGCAGCAAGGAGCCGATAGTGTAGGAGCAAGAACGAACCGTGTTTTCATAAATCTTTTTCCGTTTTTCCTCACTCAAACTCCGCCACTTCTCCTGGCCCTCTTTCTGGTCTGGAGTTTCCTTGGAGGTCTGAGGGGTGGCCGGTGTGCCTGATTTTTCCTTAGGTGTATTCTCCTTAGCGTTCATGATACCGTCAATGATATCCTGCAACGCCTTGTCCCGCGATTCCTTCGCTGGCGGGCCTGGTTGAGGCGCGGGCACGGTCGGGCGTGTCCAAGTCACCTCGCCCCGAGACGAGTAAAAGTATGTCCTTCCGTTAGAATCAGCAGCGAACCATCCCGGAGGAAGAGGGTTAAATTGACGACGGAAGGGCCGAGGTCCGTTGTGGAGGGGACCTCTCGGGATATGGCCTGCTCGTTGAGCAGCTGGACCGCGAGGTGCGTCGATGGATCTGGACCTTGATCGGGACCGAGATTTGGACCGCCGTCGCTCGTCACGAGTAGTCTCACGGCGCTCGAACTGACTGATCGCCTGCGGCGTGGCATTGGGGTCCCTTTTCATTCGAGGAATGCGGTAGCCTACTTCAAGCGTGGACCAGACCTGTAGCAATATGGCTGCCTTCTTCTCGACACGCTCATCCCCGCAACCGGTCAAGGGCTGAATGGTCGACTCGATCTTGGAGTCGAGGATCTTGTTCCTCGTCAGACGTGGGAACCTGTCTAGGATATCCAGAACCTGCAGGACCACGTTGAAATCTTCTTTCCACATGCTGAGTTGTGAATTCAGAATCTGATAGCCATGCATCTTGACCACGCGGTTTGAAACCCGCTCATCTTCACAGCGCTGAATGCGACCCAGTAATTTGACAGCGATCCACTTCTCCTTGCACTGCATCAAAGCAGCCATGACTTTAGTGACCCCATTCTCATCTAGGGACTTGGGCTGAACACTGTCCACATACTCTTCATCATCCTCGCCCATCTTCTTCTTGCGCGGCCGCTTCGCTACAGCTGTGTCCCACCCATCTGAATCTTCGATACCCAAGGCCTCAATGGTGGCATGAGATAATTTGGTCGCCCGCTCAGTTTGAGTTCGCCCACCAATGAAGCCAGTGCAGTTGGGTTCTCCACAGTAGCATGGTTGGGGATCGGCTCCATAACGGTCAACGTTATAGTTGAACACAAGTTCCTCTCCAGCTCGGATGTGTCGTTCAGCAAAAATGCCCATTCGCAGCTTCTCCCCAACCACCCATTTGTCGACATAACAATTTGGGTTGCACGAGTGATTGCAAAAACGACCTAGGTTGCCTTTCTTTGTCGCGTCAACGAATTCACCTTTACTGAGAGACATGAAGTAAAAGTGCTTGATGCCCTCCTCATCATATTGTCGCATACGGCGGCGAAATTGCCCTTCGTTGATAACTTCGCCCACGTACTCGAAGATAAACTGATGCGGTCGCAAATCGGCCTCCGCGCGAAGACCAAACCCTTTCTTTTCTGTCTTGATCACTGCCACCGGGGCATATTCTCGTTGTTGGAAGCGCTGGTTCTGGCATGCTGGCCCGCAACCGCAGTCGCCCATACATTCGATTTTTGTGGCGCGGTTGATGCAGTCCGAATCCTCCCCACAAGCCAAATTCTTAGCAATCGCGGGTTCTGCCTCAAATTAGTGCGTCTTCACTTTGCGAGGGCGAAAGAAATGTAAAGAAACTGCCCTCTCCATATTTGTGCATGGCTTCAACATAGAAGATGAGGGGGGCAAAGAACAGGCAATGGTTTGGTGTGGTGTGCTTGAGAATTTCCCAACATGTTTGAGGCGGGGATCCGAAATGCAACGCCACGCGTGGGAAACCGCCCACGGGAACAAAAATAACGAAAGGCGACAGAGAAGGAAAACGGTGGAACGAGTATGATCGTAGGAACGAAGAAAGTGAGTACTTACCCCATTCTTCCGCGCAGTCGCATTCCATCGCATGCTCAGTATAGCCCATGTACTTATTGGCATATGTGCAAGCATCCATAACCTCAAAAGTCTCCTCTGCCTGCGCCGTGCTGTTCGGCAGATGTAAAAATAGCTGTGGTGGTCTTGCCGCAACCTTCTGCGAGGAACTTCGTGTCAACTTGGGAGGCTGGCCCGGTTCGAGTTTGACCGAGATGTCACCTCCAACTTTTTCCTCCATGTTGTCTGGCTGGGCCGTCTCCGTGGCTTCAAACTTTGCTTCGTCGCTGACTTGGTTGTGATCGTAATCGTCCTCCGGCTCATTCTTGACCGGCGACCGGGAGGTAGGCCGCGAGGCTGACTGAGATGCCGACAGCGCGTAGGTGTCCTTGGGACCTGCAGGAGAGGAGGCGTCCGAGGCCGCATCGAAATCGTGCTTGCTCATGGCTCCGGCGCCGTTGAGTATCGGAGTATCGGGAGTTGCGTCAGGGTCTAGCTTCATCGCGGTCACCGCATTCGCGATGGGTTCTGACTGACGGTCCGCGTTGTCATGAGGGGACATGACGACATGGACGGTGCGCGCAACTATCAGAGCCAGCTGGGGAATGCGCTGTTATATGATCGATTACCAGCGCGTGGTGGTTGGTGAAAGAGGGTGTTCTGGATTGCGGAATAGGTACCGTAAAAGAAAAGAGAAAAAGGGAGTCTCGAGGATGAGATACAAGGTGGGCAAAAGAAAGGACAAGAAGAAAAAAAACAACCAAATAAGAAGGATAAGAGGCTCAAAGGAGGGTTTGCAGGCAGGCAGAATAATTGGTGCGAGAAGAGCAGGAAGCAGTGAAAGTCGCAAAGCCGAAGCAGCAAATCGTCCACGTTTTCCGCGGGTGCCAAGAATCATCGATGAATCGAGGACTCAAGCAATGTAAGGGAGATCTTTAAACAATGGCTCTCTCATTTTCCCTCTGGCACACGATATCTCTCTCCTTCTATCTTGTGCCTTTTTCATTTTCTATTAATTCTAGCAATCCAAAAAAAAAGGCACCCGGCTTACAAGGGGACTTCCTCATCTACCTCCCTCCCTACCCAACCTTCCAACTCCATCTTGAACCATTCGCCATCTTCTGGGTCCATGCAACACACATACTTTGGAGAGACAATCTCGCCCAATTTCATTCTTTCCTCTTTCTTTCACGGTCGATCTCCTTAGAAGAATAAGACAATTCCTCTGAGCTCGTGCTCCCGATAATAAGATGATCAACGAGCAACACTTTCATGTTCCTGCCGGACAAGCCGAGCTCGTTATGCGTGCTTCGAGCGGAACAATCTTTTCATATAGTGCTCTTACAGGGCCTCATGTCTTGTTTTTCCAGCCATATAATAGCACCGGTGGTTATCCTGTCGAGATGCATGCTTACTCAGGCCCCTTCATCAGCAGGAGCCTCTTTACTCCAGGGCGGTCGATATCGGACCCTGTTTCGACTGTCGACATGAACACCCAGGGGCTGATCAACTCTCCCACTATAGCCATTGGCAGAAGCACCAGTGCATGGTGCATATGGCATCCATTTATACTCGGCTCTGCGCTCCCTCTCTCTGGTGCAGAAAACTGTCAGCATGCAATAACTCGAAGCTGAAGCGAGGATTCGCTTTGTAGAGTAGGATGATCATTCTTAAGTCGTTAGAGCCAGCAATAAAAACTGACACATGATGGAGACATGCCAGAGACGAATCCCGGAGCAGAAAAGGTATATATATATTGACAGGAACTGAGACACAAATGTGAAGACAATGGTGCTGAAGTGAAAACCTTGTAAGGTGATATACAAAAGGTCAACGGCATTTGACCCCATCAAGGGTGGCCTGAGGTGGTTGGAATGAGAATTCTTTCCGCGAGCTGAAGCCTTCTATCCGCATCCTGAGAGGCGGAAACGCTACGAACTCGTGGTCAGTACTTTAAGAGAATAACCAGATGAACAAGTGGAGAGGGATGGTAATACCAGTACATGAAAGATTTGGTGCCTTCTGGGCTAGAGCTATGTGTACATTACAGTACCTAGCTGCAGAGGATGAGCACCGATCACCCAACCAAGTGATGGCTGGCTTTTGCGTGGGATGGCACCATAGGCCACGAGAAGTCCAAACCATCAGTGCTAGGGCTGTGGCCGGGTCTTGCTTCTGCAGCTCACTGCCTTAGGTCGGCAGGGGAGCGTAGGGAGCAGGGGTTCCCTCTTACGCACTAGAGAGGACGTGTCAAGTATCAAATACTCCGTCTCAAGCATGCAGTGGAGGCCGTTGGCGACAAGGTGGGTTAAAAGCCCCGAGAGGCGTCAGTCCCGAGGGACCTATCAAGCTTAACGCTGTTCTCCCGTCCTTCCAGAGACCTTTGATGTTCTTATTCTTCCGGTGCCTTCAATGGGCGGTTAACGATTGGAGGGAATCGCGTCTTGACCTGGCGCATCGTCCACCGTTGCTCGATCTGTAGATATGCTAACCACCAGTGAGAGCAGGTTTCAGGTGTCAACAAGAGTTGGTGACTGAGTTACTTGCTAAGATTTAGCGCGTTGATTAGTAGTTAATGTTAGTCTGTCAGTCAGCAGCCAAGTGTCAGTGAGAAAGGATGTTACCATAATTGACCGGACCATCGTAAGAAATGGAAGGAGAAAAAGTGCTTACTGCTAATTATACTTAATCAAGGAAATCAACACTCGCGGCAGTCAATTGCAATGCAAACATGCATGAACCGATGTTGTTTCGCGAGAGAAGATAGAGTCGTAGTGATAGATGGATGGAGGGAGGGAGGGAAGAAGGAGGGGAAAGAGTGGAACGGAAACAAGTTAAACTCCTAGACTCCGCCCTAGTAATGCCAGACCACCCAAAATGGAATGACGCCGGTGTCAGGTATAATTAGCATCCGAATCGATCGCGTCCTTGAGATTAATTGTTTCTACATAGACTACTGAGTAGTATAAGTATCAACTATAGCTGCCAGGTGAATATGAAATATTACTGAATATCGAATGGTCGTCCCAGTTGGCTGGTAACTGACCCAGCCGGAAAAATGCCACTACAGAGATATTGACAGTGTACTGTATGTACTGTACATACTGTACATAGAGTACAAGTTTAGCGTACAAAATTACGCACAGTATGACAGTTGATGGCCCAGCCCTAGGAGAAAAATAATGGTTCACTGAGGAAATCAAGCAGGTAAACCGCCCAATTAGTAGTACGCATGTGAAGTAGTATCGATGTATGATACACTACCCAAGCATTTAATTTGATCTCAATGTGTTACTTCGCACAGGCCAGCTCATACTCGTACCAAGTATTATCAGCAGCGCGCGTGTTGAGATCGACTGCAACCCATAGGAATCTTTCCTGTCCGTGTGGATTTTTCTCCGAATGATAACTTTACTTACATGAATAGTTAGTTTACTTACGCCGTGCTTTCGTACTAGTAGTACTACGGTACAAGCGCAACGGGTACCTGAGATGTGGGGCTGCCACGGTCTTTTTTCCACCTGCCAACAAAGACACTGGTACCTTCACGGTGGGTACCGGATACCGTACACGGTACTAGACTACTGCTCCGTAAATTCAAATGCGCCACAGGTTCCCGTGGCCTTCCCCCCCTCTCTCCCCTCCCGGGGCTCTTTGTTCATCCTTTCCCTCTTGGACTTCTCACTCCTTTCCTCCACCCTCTGTTCCTCTCCCTCTGCCTCCTCAACCATCTTGCCCCAATTATTTCATGTCTATTGGCTCGGTTTAAATTTCAATGCATCAGAGAAAGCTGGTGTTCTTTTTCCAACACCGTTTTGCAAGTGGCTGAAAGCTAGGAGGTTGAAGTAGGGGGCCAAACACCTCCCTCCCCCAAAAGACCCAGTTTCAACGCCACGCAGGACTACGGTACTATAAGCAGACTATATTTTGGACGGTTGATTCAAATCGGCGGGGCCTTGCTCCCTCCTGCGTGCATGGTACTCGTGCATGGACCATGGTCAGTCTCAATTAGACATTACGCTGCAGAGTACAGGCCATCCTCGCTTTCAATCCAGTGGCTTGCCCTCCCACAGCGACTAAGAACTCAAGACTTGCTGCTTGTTTGGTTCCTCCGGTCATAACTGACCCGTCGATTCATCCCGTCAGTGGCAAGATTGGCTGTTCCATTCGCAAGACGCTCCGTCGATGGGCGAGTAACTAGTAGTAGCAAAAAGCTACTACTTCTCACGAAATACTTGCAGCTCAAGCGCAGCGGCATGCGTCGAACTTGCCCCGTGGGCAAATATCATCCCCCGTTCGCTTTACAGTACATCTTCCTGATGGATTTCGTCCCTGCGCGCCCTGCCTGTTACTCATTGGACGGGATGGTAGGTATGAAACCAACAGTGACAGCAGAAAGAACCACCCCCCCCTTTTTTCCTTTCCTGCACGATACTATAATATGATATTTATGTCATTCACTCCGAACCTTTGGCCTTTTCCAACGGAGGACCAGTACAGCTCGGTTACAATGAGTATTGCTTACCTTTACTCGCTTCCCTTTACATGATTTCCACCTTCACCGTGCCTTTTCTAATTTTCTTCGATGGGGGCAGCCTTGTCCTACCCAATGTTATCATACATGACATATACTGCTTGCTTCCACTAAGCTTGACAGACTGTCCGGATCAAAATCACTACCATGCTTGGTAAAGAAGAGAAAGAAGGACGACGGAGAGAGAGCCAAGTAGCAACCTATCCCGGTCTGGCCGTTTCGGAACATCCTTGCAGTCTTCGTCCCATTGCTTTTTGCACTAACGGGACCCATTTATTTACCCAGCCTCCAGGATTTTACTCCTCGTCTGCGCCTATTGCGGAGCCTTTCACCCCACCTTGCGGTTATCAAGCACCTCCGCCGCTATCCAATTTCTGCCAGTCATTGCGGTGTGCATTCCCGCTATCATGAATAAGGCCAATGCACATTTTTGCATGTGCTGCAACTGCACGCCAGATGTCCAGGTTCAGAGTACGCGGGCCTCCAGACATGGCTAATGACCATGGAAGCTCGCCCTAGCTAATCTTCTACAAGTTTTCGACTTGGATATCATCTTCATAGGAACTGTTGCTTCCAGTACCCGGCCCACTCTCTCTCGACCGACCCAGACCATCGGTGCGTCTGGATGCTTCCACGGTAATTCGCTTATCATGCACGCTATGGAGACCGTACTCCATCCTATGAGAGGGGTCTTCTCCGCCCCAGAGGTTGACAGAACCTTTGGTCTAGAAATGGCAAGCTTCTTCGCAGTCCACGGCCGTGGCTTGACGCTTCTTCGCGCCTATTAACCACCGTCTATTTCCACGGTATTTCTCCAATCCACAAACAAGGCTTTAAACTTTGGTTCCATCCCGTAGTCAGGGCGTACAGCAGTAGTCGCAGGCTGTTGTCGCATTACTTCTTCACGCCGAGCCCGGCTAGGTCCTGTGCCCCCTACACTCTCATCCGGCCAGGTTCCCATGGTGTCCCAGCAACATGCATCCTTAGCTCTTTCCCTATGCTCTGTCGTGCCCCTCCTGGTCTTTTTCGTCCTTTCGCGGGCCGGCCAGGGCTACTGCAGCCCCTCTTTGGTGAGGCATTGTTTGATTCCTTTGATTCCTGTCTCGTCGGAGGAGGATGCGCACTTGAGGTCACTTGAAACCATCGTGTTTTCGAAACACTATTCTGTTCTCGGTAGGGCCCCGGTCTAATCCCACCTGAGACTGGTTGGATCCGCTGTATTTCATAATTCGGTCTGATCTGAGTCCTGACCCATCATGGCTCTTCTGTATTGTTCACGAAAGATCGTCTTCGGTTGACGGACAGTGAGCATCCCGGAAAGGAGTCCCTGCAGCTTCCCTTTCTCCCTCCGGCCACACATTTGTGGCAGCTACAATACTGTCCTGCGCGGTTCCGAGGGTAAAAAGTCCGTCTGGCTAGAAAAAGTCCCTGAGATGATTCAGTGCAACTCAACGACTGGTCCAGCTTCTTCTGTTTCTTCCTTTCCATTTCCTGCTTTCTCTTTCCCCCCTCTATCTGTGGTGTGCCAATATGCACCGTTGAAACTGCTCGTTCCAGATAATCTTGTTCGATCTCCAACGTCGACATCTGATATCCTTCCTGTGGGGAGGGCCCCGATCCTCTTCTGTTCAATCATTTGACTGATTCCATCTCCGGCTTCTTTAGCCCTGCGAAAGGCCTCTGTTCTTCATTGCCTTTTTTCAGTGTGGTGGTCATTTGCAAACATCAAGGCCGCTTCTTTTCATTTTCATTCTGGTGCTTCGTCTCCCACCTCGCCCGAATTTGCCTTGCTACGGCATCCTTTGCCCTTGCCTCATATGACCTTCGTTATTCCTGCTTCCCGTCTCTTATGCGTTCGTTTCTTGAAGTAATCGTTCTTTTGAACTTCAATGTCTATTATCAACTCTCTGCGCGTCGATTCTATACCCTCTCCTTCGTTTGCTGACTGTTGTTAGTTGGAGCGTCGTCCTTTCCTTTGTCCTCGATTGCGGTTTCGCTAGCCCACATTACGCGCTTCTTCCTGAGCCCCCACGTGGTGCTCCTTTGCTGTAGACGCATCATTCTTTTTGGGAGGCTCTTTCTGATTTCGCTACGAGTATATCCTGTTTCTATTGTCCCCATCGCTTTTTCTTCCCTGGTTAGAATCTGTTCTTGGTGGCTCTCCGACGCTGTCGCTCGGTTTCGCCGCAGTGCGCACTTTTATCCTGGTAGGCTTTGGTACTGCTTGTGTACTTTTGGATTCTCAAAGTCGCGTGACGCGTCACTCTTTACGTCTTGTCATCATTGTCTAGAATCACGATCTCTTCTATTGACTCATTGTCGCCGGTTGGGCCGACTCTAGAAGAAAAGCCGCTTCTACCCAGCTTCCATGGTCAACTGGATATGTCGAATCTAGCAGAGAGGCCATGGAACGAGGAGGAGAAGGTACGAAAATTACCCTTTTTTTCGTTCGTTGTTCTTTCTCTTTGGACCTTTCGATCAATGGGATCGCAGGTGTTAAATGATCCTGTGACTTGTTTTACGGACGACTAACGATGGACTTAAGTACACGCTACTTACCGAGATCTTAAAGAAGGCCAGAGTTCCCTCGAGCCACTTAGTAAAAATGATCCGGGATTTCGGTATCACGCCAAGCTGGACGGACATTCCCTTGCCTCAAGGTACAAAACTGTCATTCGATGTCTTAGAGGTTTCAGTTCGACTGAGCACATGTGCTAGCCCACATTGGGCCAGAGAACACTCCCTGATTTATGTCTGCTAGCTGACGCCGATCAACTTAGGTCGCTCACTCAACTCCTGCCAGATGGCGTTCTACAACATGTGTCAGCACGTACCATTATCATTATCTGTCAATCCCGCCCGTGGGCCGGTTCCTCCTCACGCCCACGAATCTGCACCGCCAGCAACTGCACCCTTGGACCCCAGTGCTTTGCGTAAACGACCTCTGTTTCCTCTAGATAAAGGGATCCGCCCCCCTCGTGCAATTCAGCCACGCCCTGCGACCAGTACTGCTTCTTACAGTAGCGAAAGTGGTGCCTCGACCCTTTTGTCTCCCAGCTCGGAGAGTATCACTGTCAGAGGCGAACCTCCGCGGAAAAGAGGTCGCCCAAGCAAGGCTGAATCAGAACGACGTAAGGCGGCTGCTGAGGCCCGCGGGGAAACCTATCCTCCTCCGCGACGATCCGGCTCAACTAAGGGGAAGTTGCCTTCTGCGCCAACTAGTCCTGCTGGCCTGGGGCCTGGAGCACCTCTATTCGGTCCCCAGGTCGTTGGCAGGCCGCTGAATTCGTCTCAATCCGAATTACACTACCCTGCACCACCGAGGCGGCCATTATCAATGGGAGGCGCAATCGGTGAAGCGCGATTGCAAGAAATGCCCAGTCAGGAATTGGTACCTTCAATGAGGGAATTGCCGCGACCCCCAGAAATGAGACAAACTCTGCCTTCGCCACAAGCGCTACAATTAGGACATAGGAAATCGATTCAAAGACGAGAAACAGGCGATCGGTCATTCGAACCCCTTCTGCCTGATAGGACATCATTCGTGGAGAGCAATCGGAGGAATCTAATTCATCCTCTCGCCAGGTGCCCGGAAGAAGCGCATGGGACGGCTCCAGAATTATTGATAGAAAGACCAGCAGAAACTCGATCTGAATAACGGACAATTCCGGCAAAGATGGAAATCCCTTTCTTTTCTCAGAAAATATCGACTCACGATTAATGATTCCATGTCAATCATAAAAGACAATTTCCCTCTCCTTTCAAATCGTTGTCGCGAACAAGATCGATCAAGTAACGATGACAGCCCAGCTATACCAGGGAACGTGCTCAACGCATGGCTCGTGCCACTCACGTGCAACTTCTATTATCTGCTTCTTTTCTATACGATCTACGATACATTTTCTTACTTACAGCGCGCAAGCATATTATTTATGTTCGGGCTAAAGCATCTAGCAGAAGGGTCCAGGCGTGTCAAATATGTCGAATTGGAGAAAAAAAATTCAAGCAAGAACGCCTTCTAGAGACATGTTTCCAAGTTTTGGAATATCACATTCTGCCAGCATTTACGTCTGCGCATATGGATCGATGACAGATTATTTATGAATTCGTTTGAACAAAACAACAAAAAATTATCGTTTCATGCCCTGTACAATTGCTTGGTCGGCAACCTTATGAACAATGAGACATGATATCACAAGTCCTTGTGTTGCTGATTAGCAAGTCATACTTTTTTGATCTACCTCCCTGCCAACAATTTTATTATGCCTTTTACTGATGTCTTTTCAAATGCGCCAACCTGCCGCGCGCTTCTCTATGTCACATACTTGATTACTTGTATGATACTAATTATTGCATGGTGTTATATAAGAGCACAGCATTCAGCCCAGTCCTTGATGCTACACAGTTGGTGTGCAAGGGAGAGAAGAAGCACCTACCAATGCGACGAGGTCAGATATTTTTGAGACAGTGCACAATATGGATCCATGTACAGACCATTCCACTAGTCATCTGTTGTTGTTGAGGCCACAGCTAATGCTAGTGAAATGCCACCCTCTATTCTCTCATGGATCTGCACATTTTCTGACTCGGTCGACTATGTTTCGTAAATGAGATGCAGAGCGCTCGGGGTTCGATGCGTCCGTCGTAGTGACTCCGGCTGCAGTAGCCAACGGCAGTACATCCGAGGATTTTACTCTCTCCTGTTGTTCCAGTTGCAGCCTGATTGCACTCACAGCAGAAGCCAATCCAGAGCTAGATGTTTTCTTCACACCGAACATTGGCCCCAACTTTGTGGCGTTCTCACCCACCAGCTTCATCACATCGTCTTTACCTTCTACGCGACGGGTCAAGTACACTTTGGGCTCTCTGCCCTTGCGAGGAAAGCTGGGTGCTCGAATCCGCTCGATTTCCTGTCGGTAGGCAGTCTCATAGATATCGAATTCCGCAGCACCAGGGGACTCGCTCACGATCGGACAGGCCATATCAGCGTTTAGGTCGAAGTCTATGGCGGTATCCACATCGGCCGGATCCTCAGCCAATTTTCCTGGTTCTTCAGGAATGAGATGATTCACTGCATAGTCACATTCTTCGCTCGAAGGGGAGCCCGTATAAGTTGACGGCCCAATGAAGAGGAAGGGGAATTCTTCTTCGAGAGGGTCGCGTGCATGTCCGCGCGTCCCCTCAACGCTGCGCTTGGTTGTTGCTGAGCTTGCTCGGGATAGTGGTATGAAAGGAGACGGAGACTGTGGCGTAGAGGTGGGTTGCGGGTCGTCAATGAATCCTCCTCGAACATTGATATTGCGTACGGAGCCCGAGTCCTTGCTCTCTGGCGCGTCTTCCGTACCAATTCTGCAACTGCTGACAGTGGTGGGATCCTCTGTGGGGAGTTGTTGACCGCCACCTGACGGTTGGTTGTGAGTTGATTTTTCGGTCTGACCGTGAGGCTCTTTCAAGGCGTAATGCTGCTCCCAAGCTGTCCTGTTGTATGTGTTCAAACTTTGAGCCTTGCTCTTCGCACCCAAGTGGCCAGTTGCAAAGCTCTCTTCTGGCTCCATTTCCAGTGGGGGCTCTACGAAATGGGTCTCGTACTCCTGACCGAGAATACTCTGCATTGGAGGATCGCTCTTTGCTGGATCAAGTAGTCTTTTGAAGCGCTTCACGGCTTTGATCTATGTTTCGTTAGAGGTTCTTCATACGCTGATGGGAGGCTTAGGAACAAAGGGGATTTAAAAATACTTACTACAGCCATGACATGCCCGATAGTCCTAGTGATAGCTGAATTCATCTCCTCCTCGGTCGGAAAGTCGATTATCTCCGCTGTGTTCTCGGTTTCTGACAGAAGAGGGTCCAAGCCGTCTTTTGTTATCCATGGATGCTCCTGCAGTTCACTACATGAGCAAAGTACGTTCCAGAGGATCTACACTCGCCCAAACTTACTCGCAGCTCATGCATCTGGATCCGTTTTGTCGGATCTTTTTCCAAGATCCGAGAGATCAGATCACGAAAGTTGTCATCAGTCTCCTCCTCACACACAACTGCGTCGTTCTTGATGGCCTCATAAAGTTCGAAAATACTTTGCTTCTCAAACGGAAGCTTTCCATAGCGCAGACAATACAGCGTGACGCCCATCGACCATATATCTGCCGCTTTTCCCGAAACGTCGCCGTGCTTCACGACACATAATTCCGGAGGAAGAAAGGCAGGAGAGCCCGCAGACTTTGCCGTGTACATGTTAGAATCCTTTTCGAACATCTCAGACACGCCGAAGTCGACAACTTTCAGGACGTCGTCATTCGTTACCAGGCAGTTGTCCGGTTTGATATCTCGGTGTACGATGCCCTGAGCATGGAGATATTCAATCCCGAGAATCAAGTCACGGAACCAGCAGCGACAGAGAGCATCCTCGTACGGATCGGCTCTTTCTTCAAGGCTGACCTTCATAACCACGCCTTTCTTGCACATCTCCATAACCATGTAGAGAGAGTCCTCTGTGGGATCGTCTAGGACCTCTATCAGTGAGACAAGATTGTTATGATTTAATTTCTTCATGATTGCGATTTCCTCCTTGATCAGGTAGAGGGCATCTTGCTTGTGGTCCTCGACGCCTGCCGAATAGCGATGCAGCGGGGAATTGTAGCCATCCAGAGGGCGCCTCGGACCGCGTGGTCTCCGCAACAGATGGGACTGGGCCCGTCTCCTGAGACGAGCCTTTGAGAATTCTTTGACGGCCTATTGATCGGCTGGGTCAGTCACGCGAGCACTTGCCTAATATTGCAGGTAAAATGCCGTTAGTTCATGGCGAGGATGAGCATAGACCCTACATATTCGTTTCCAAATTGGTCGACCGCGAGGTGCACCGCTCCAAAGGAGCCCCTGCCGATTTCTTGCTTGATCACATACTGGTTGATTCTGTGTTCAGCAGTTCCGTCATCCTGGCTCGTAGTGTACTCAGAGCGTGCGTCGAGCGTCTCCTATCCAGGATAGTCAGAACTATTGCACAATGGGACACTGAACGCCACGGGAAGACGGCAGATGTGACTGAAGAGACTCTCGGATGGGCGCTACCTTTACCGGCCGCCTGACTATTGGGTTACGGCGATGATGCCTCTGCGGGCTACCATATGATGGTGTTGACCTGAGCATCGTGTGCACGGTCAGATATCAACCTGAGCAGTACCATTTCAAAAGAAGAATGGATAGCAAATAAATGCACATACGCAGAACGGAAGGGCCAGGGTTGTGGCAACGGAGGTTGATCGCTTGGCGCACCATTCTGTTGGGCCAGCTCGAGGTTTTCGTGAGCCATGGGAAGCAGAAGATGGAGGAACGACAGCACAAAGGCTGTTTGAGTCTGACAAAGACCTCTCTGAAACTTTGCTGGGTTGCCGTGATGGGGAGGGAATCAAAAATTGACGGCTGCCTTGAGATAAAATGTTTGTGGGGGAGGGGGGGGTAAGAAAGGACCGGAGATGAATGGCGGGTTAGAGATAAGCACCACAGGTACAGTACAAGTGCCTAGTTGAAGGAGAGAAAGAAAGCAGCTTCAGAAGAAAAGAAGACAGCCCAGTCAAGCGAGACAGTTAGCTTGATTGATAAGTTTCTAGGTATAGAGACGGGTGAAACATACACGAAGCAGAAGGAGGTGGTTTGTCGCAATTTATTGAGTGGAGGAAAGAGGAGGAATAATTGATCGACGGGAGAGGAGGGGGGGGATTACTGTACAGTTGGACTTTACGGTATACACTCGCTCAACCTCACCCTCCACCCTATGGTATTTACTGTACATACTATGTACTCATGCATCTTAGCCAGCCTAGACTACACGCGGTAGTTGATTTACAGCGGAGATCATCAGCTGTAGGCTATAGGGCTGATGGTTGGCAGTACGTGTGTATACAGTGTCAAAGTGTGTATAGTATGTACTGTATAACTATGTACCCCGTATTGTACTCCTGTTCATGAATTATAATCCTGGCTGGGCTTTTTTTTTTTTTTTTTGTTAATTGATTTATTTGATTTATTTGAACCCTCCAGAAATAGATCAGAGTATACAATACAGGCGAACTTACATATTGACATAGTGACATATTTCAATCATGTTGATAGCATTCATAACATGTAGGTGAGTAGATCAATGATAAAAATAGTACTGTACTGGGTGTTTGATCTCTGTTCTCCTTTTCGTTTTAGTATGGAGTAATTTACTCCGTAATTCCTTATCGATAACTAAACACACTGGGGTGGCTCACCGCCCACAAGCTTCCCTCGTCCACTTGTCCGCTATCTAACCCTCCTCCCTGCAACCTCCGCATCTCATCACGACTCACGACTCACGACTCACAATCCTCCTCTTTCTCTTGGCTCAGATTCTCTGCACACACTTACTCTCTCCCGCTTTTTTCTTCCTCGGTTCTTCTTGTCAAATTATCATCGACTTGTCCGTTCTACCGCAATGGTGGTTTATTCTTTCTATATCTTTGACCGGCACGGTACAGTACCTTTTCTCCGCTTCCCTTGTATTGACGTCCCCAGATTTCCACATGCTAACCCCATCCCGCCCTGCTGTTAGCGGAATGCATATACAAACGACGCTGGCTGCCTCGTCCAGTCTCTACTTCAGGCAGCAAATCTTCGCGACCTACCTCGGAAGCTTCTGCGCCAGCCACCAGCGCTCCTGTGCTTCTTGGCCAGTCCGCGCGGACAACCGATGACGATGCGAAATTGATCTTTGGTACTGTGTTTTCGCTCCGCAATATGGTGCGCAAATTGGGAGGAGAGGACGACAAGTAAGGCTGTGGCTGGCTCATGAATCAGGGGTTCAATCTCAACTGACCAGGCTCTTTCAACTCCAGCTTCGTCACGTACAAGACGAGCCAATATAAACTGCACTACTACGAGACGCCAACCAACATCAAATTCGTCATGCTCACGGATATCAAGAGTCCAAGTATGCGCGTTGCATTGCAGCAAATCTACATCAATCTCTACGTCGAATACGGTAAATCAAAACACACTCCTTTCACGATTTGTTAGAATGCGCCAAGCTAATCTCTAATCATGGTCCGGCAGTGGTCAAGAACCCGTTGTCTCCTGTCGAGCATCCAGGGGGTGTGGGCGTCAATAATGAGCTATTTGAAGAGTCTCTAGAACAGTTTGTGGTACGTGCGAGGCCATGCCCTTACCAAGGTTTCTTCTGATCACTGTGTAGACACGAGTCTTGTCGTGAATCGGTCATCCATGCCCTTCAAGTTCGGAATCATACGTCATTCGGAAATGAAACTCAGACTGGCTTCACACAATCAACCTGCCAACAGCTGCATCGGCAGGTAAATTCTGCGCGGCAGCAGATTCCCACCATTCCAAAATATCACGCTCCACAATAGCTTGATAGCCGTAACACACGCTACACACACGCTACGCGAAGTGTTGGAAACAGAGGCTAGACTTTGGTGCTTATAATGTGCAGCATGGCACGATTCATACATACATCGTCTGCGATATGTCAAGACTCGTTGAGATCCTTCCTACTTGAGATCAGGGCACTTTCACCTTTCATGGCTACGGCCAGAACTAACTCAGTCAATATCAAGTGGCCCGGAATGCTACCAATATTCCTGCACTTCATGGTAACGATATCCTGCCGCAGAATTGGCTAGGCAGATCCTCCACATTCAATTCGTGTACAGTACATAATTACATATCAACATAAGAGCAATTCATCACTGAACAATAATAACAAACTCATATACGAGTCATTCCACGTTGCGCATCAAATCCACCATCGTGACGGATGTCTTCAAGCCACGCCACCAGTGCTGGACACACCGGAGTTGCCGTAGAGCACTTCTTCAGGCAAGTCGTCCTCATCCGGACCTTCGTTGTAAGCGTTTCTTGTCGATGGCTTCGCATGACGCAGGCGGCTTCCCTGCAGGATGTTGGACTGATCGATGGCCTCGTTCTCATCTTGGGCTGTAGACGATTATTAGCCATCCGCTCATCGTTCGTCCAAGGTGGTGCGGAACCTACCAAGCTGTTGGTCCGAGTTGGAATAGGGAGGCTGCATGGGGTCATCATAGCGATCTTCGTCTTTCTGAACAGGAATCTGTCCCCTCAGCCCCGACTGGGTCTCATGGGCGTAAGAGTTGTCGTAGACAGTCCCCGAAACAGGAGAGGTGTCATTGTCAGCCTCGTAGCGGTCTTCAGCTTCTCTCTCGTAGCGGTTCGACATGTTGATGAAGGGAATTAATGAGGTGGGGGAAACGTCTTTGTGAAAGAGACAACCTGGGGGCAGTAGTTGAATCGGTGGATATTGGAGATTTTGGATAGTCTGCAGTAGAGTAAGGCAACCCTGGGCGGCCTTATAACTTCGTCCATGGACCTCTATCTACTGGCCCTGATGCAATGTTGATGTCAAGCTATGTCTGATGAAATTGATCGTTTCGATCAAAGAGATTCACATTGAGATAAAGTTCAGATTAGGTTTCGAAGATGTCATTGGGGGGTTGGGACTGGGGTCCAGTAGTCGAATCTGTGGCATTGATGCCTTCTAGAATGTTTGGTTATCTATCGAGTACGTCAGGAAAATAGAATAGTTAGGACGCGCATAGAGCCGAGAAGAAAGTCCGCCTTGGTTCATTGTTTCGAGCCGGAGTTATCGTCTTCTGTGGTTTCTGCTGCTGCTGTTACTGCTGCTGTTTCGACATGACGTCTGTCCTTTCCTATCACTTCGTAGTAAAGTCATTGATGCAGCAAGGCATAAGGGCCATGGGACATGAGAACGATCATTTCCCGAAATGACATGCAAGATCGAGAGCAACGGATCCCTAAACCAAAGTTAAGAGTAATTGAATCGTGGTTCGCTTTGATAGCGACGTAGGAAAATGACATCGGATTGACTCAAGCTGAGGTAATTCGCCACGGCCTGGGCTGGTCGGCATACTACAGAAGATCCCAGCGATCATCATGGCCCTCGGCGTCACCATTATTATTTTCTATGATGTAGCGAGGTACGAGTCAATGAAATGTGTGTGATAGAGAGTAAAGGTATGTAGAAAGTAAGTAGTACCTGAGACTTGTATAGATGATTGTTCCATTCTAGACTTTAATTGGCGGTCGATCATTCTTGCAAATCCCAGCAGGCGTCATGGTTGGACCTAGGGAATCTTACCTAAGCTGCTGCTGCTGCTGTCGCAGGTCCCTAGAATTGCAACCACTTCTGATTGCACTCGTAGCGCTATTCTCAAGCACGATGTCTGGCTCAGCTGATAATCCTTTATTCTTTCTCACGCGACGACAAAATATCCGAGAGAGAGCTCGTCGAAGAACGATACTGCGCAACACCTGAACATCGCCAAGGGGTTGGGCGTCGGTTGCAACAGACGATCGGTCGGTCGAACAGTGCAGGGCCGTTGCGGTCGTGAACGCGACGCTTTCAAAATATCCAGACCGGTCAACTAGCTAGGGAACAGCATGGTCATCAATTGACAATCTGGCGGTCAAACAAACCTTTTGGACATCTGGCTTGGGTTCAATAACAGTACAGCACAGGAAGAAGAATAGAGAGGGAGGAAGAGGTATGGGCTGAAGTGCTCCGAGCGCTCTCCCTCCCGCTCCGGCATCGATTTGTTGTCCGCACCATGTCCCAAAGGCAAACTTCGCGCATAGAATCGCCTGTTTGCGGAACCAAAGACTGATTTGTACTCTTTGGCCTTCCAAAACAGCACTGGCGGATCATCCGCCTGATCAAACCAGATCCGACCAGGTCAGACCGAGTTTCCTTCCTTCGACAATCATCTGATCTGATATCGGCCCATGCTCCGGTCTCTCGCCGCCTATGCCATCACCGTCATCATCATCATCATCATCATCACCACCACCCCCAGTACCCGCTCATGCCACTTAGCAGTACGGAGTAGTCGATTGTTTCTAACTATATGATCATCGTTGGCTGCGTCAACTCTATCCAGTCCGGGCTGCCGCAGCCCTTCGTGCAGTCGCACTTGAAGGGGCTTGAGAAGCAGCTTAATCTCTATCGCGAAAGCCAAAATAGATGCGCAAGTGCGAGGAAGCTTTGAGCCCGGCATTAATCCGTTCTGTTATTTGTCCTGGGCCCCGACGGCTCGGCTACGTGGAGTCAACATCCCCTTTCCCCACTGGCCAGGGAGGCCTTGACCGGAGATGCTTGCTTTAACGATTCCGTCAGAATTTGTGCCACCGTGGTCAAAATTCTGGGGTCGAAGAGGGGGGTTGCTTGCTTAGTTCGATCCGCGCGAAGTGGTGTAGACTACTTACTGTACCAGCTCAATGTCATACCACATGGTTTGATGATGACGGACCAACCAGCTGCGACGCTCCTCGTATCGTAGTCTCCATGCTGGCTGCTGTCCCAGGTCCCAAATGGAGGAGACCGACTGGTTGAATTAAAAGGCGCACCCATTGACCCTTCAGACCCCTATGCACCCAGCCCATACTGTACTGTACCTGTCGGAATTTCCTAGTCAGTAGGCAGCTCGTCAGCTTTTCTCGGTTCACTGAGGCCCGATTCGATCATTCCACCGCTATCGACATCCTGGTGGATAATGTTGGACTGACTGACTGACTAGCGGTCAAGAAGCTATAAGTAAGTTTGCTACTCTTAGTATTACGTACCCAGTAGGTATTTGACAGTCTTCGAGATCTAATGTGGGTTATTTTCAGAACTGAAGTACAACTAACTACGTACACAGTGTATTCCGCAAAAAGCTTCCGTTCAAGATGACAATAGTCAAGCCGTTCTCTTCTTCCTGTATCCAAACAGAGTCATGTTTGACTGGTAGTCAATAGCACTAACTTAGCATGTAGTTGTCAACTCAACGTACTAGTTATGGCTTAGTTGTTTGATAACTTGTTTCAAGTGATTCAATGGGTTCATCAAGCCGTTTCTTCCCTTGACCGTATCGGAGTACGGCTCGTTCTCCTCCCGAACTGAATCAATACGGCCGGCTGTGCTCTCTACAATACTATGGGTAACCCGTCATCGGCCAGGCTGTTAGGACATAGAGCCGAAGACCATTTGGGATACAAAATACACCGCGATATGTGATAATGAGCCCCATTGTTTCGTTGCTTCACCCTCCTTCTCCTTTGACCAACCGGTAGGCGATCAGACCGAACGGCAGTTGACCACTCCTGCAGCAGCTGGGCATGAGCTAAGGTGCGGGAGAAAATCACCTCGCATCCGTCATCCCGGGCCGGATTCCCCAGATGCACAGCTACGAGCGAGCGGAAGGGGAGGAGAGGGGAAGGCAGGGGAAAGAGAGAGATGAAAAAGAGAAAAAAGCAAAAACAGAAAAAGAAAAAGAAAAAGCAAACACGCATTGCATCTGCAGTTGAAACTCCGATCCGATCTTATAGGGCATGTACACTACACCTTACACGAGCCACTTCCTAATCCGCGTGGCTATAAAGGAAGGGGAAAAGAGAACGTCTCTAAAAAGTGAAGTCATTCCGGTTGCTAATACAAGACTTTGATTACTGTATAAAATTAATCGGATGATTGGAAAGGAAACACAGAGAGATTCATAAACTACGGATACTAAAGTAGCGCAGACTGCGTAAACAATTCGTTCCCCCGCGATACACAAAAACCAGGGTTAGTTAGCTTGATCATGTTCCATCGCCCAGCACGGTTTAGATTCCGATGCTAGAAAGGAACACCTGAATTCCATCGGAGATGGTTCCCCACATTCAGCGGGGCTGCATTGTTGTTTCTACTGTGTTGCTGCGACGTGCCTACTTCTCCCTGTCTGTCTGTTCGTGTGTGTGCGCGCGCATCTATACATGATTTTACGTGAGTATAGAGCTAGCCTAAATAAGAGTGGATAGACAAGCACTTTGTACCGGAAGAGAGGTATGACAAGAACGAATGGGCTCCTCGGTTGTCTCTTGTTGTTGGTCGCAGTGCCGACGTCGGACATTTCGACTTGAAATTTCCATTGGCTGCAAAAAATCCCTCGTGCAAACTGGATCTCAGCAGTTAGCTTAGACTACTAAGTTGACTACGTACTTGTACAGTACGTAGTACTCCCCGTAATTCGAGTAGGCAAATCACTCAATTCACGATCATTATCAACTTGTGACGGACTAAGGTAGTTGACTGACTAACTAATTCCACAACTAGTTAACTATCTATCCATCAGCTTACTCAAAGTCACCTTCGATAACTACCTTCAGTTTTCGGCTCCCGTCTGGTCAAAGCGCTACATTCCGGCCAGTCAAAATGAGCTTGGCTGAGCGATCACTCATGCCTAGCCGGACTATCTTTGCAGTTAATGACAAGTCGCGTAGACTCGAATGCAAGGTTGCCCCTCCCATTTGATCTTCATTATCTTCGCGGCCTTTGTATTTAAGGTTAGACTTTTAGTATGAATGAGTGAGGTGACCAGCTGAGGGGTAGGTGAATTGCAGTTTAGGGGTGGTTGGATCACGGATGGATGGGCTGGCAAGTCTACTCCGTATAGCTTACTGCGGAAAGATGAGTGATGGCAACATGGTTATCAACCGGATCTCCGCAAATAGGCGCATGGAAGAATAAATTGACTGCTGCATGGTTGGCATTGTGATCCCTACCTTAATAACAATAGCCAATTGCATACTACCTATCATGCCTGGGGTTACCTCTCCTTACCTGGCACCGAGGCTATTCCTTCCCCACTGCTTGTGTCCTCTGGCAGTATGTAGGCGGGTTATCGCTGGCCAAGGAAGCCCACGTCATTGCGCCCAGCCCTAGGTAGGAAATGTTGTCGAGGTCCAAGTGTGTATAGTATGTGTGCGTTATATCTAGAGACTAGAGGGCTGCCACTCATAGGTATGTAGTGACTTCCAAGCCATGAAATTGCCAGTCTTCAAGATGCTCGGCGGTGCAATGACCGCCAGATGGCCCAAGGGTTCCCTTGACCCTGCGTCCTATCGTTGCTTGTCTCCAGAGGGGGTGCTACAACGAGATTGTGTCCGACGTTGTCAAGCATGCCTAGCGGTCGAGTTTAGCTTGCTCACGACCTCCTTCTATCCTGTTTTCCTGACATCTGCTGACCCTCGCGGAGCCAGCATTGGTGTATGACTGATAGTTGACTCCGGTCGAGCAGCAATGGATTCTCGCCAAATCAGAGACCAGATATGTACTCAATGTACTCATAGGAAGATGATCTGATCACTGTCTCGGAGATAGCACACGAAGGCCAATGACTCTCTCAAGCTAAACTCTAGCCTCCCACGCGAACCCCCTCCTTCTCTTCAACGCCTTTTTTTTTCTCGAACGAGCCATCAGTGCGTCCGGCTCTGGGTTCTGTATGAGGAAGCTCATTCGATACGCCGCAGCAGGGTGTCAAATCAATTGTTGACCATGCCAATGAGGGTTTACAACTGACGAGCTATGTTGCAGGGACAGAGGTAGATCAGAGCGCTGCGGTCGACTGTTCCATGTTCCCGAGCAACCAAGACGCACCCACATGGCAGGTAGTACACAGTACATAGGACTGTACTCATGTAGATCAGTATGTTTCAGCCTCTCGTCAATCGAAGAACTCAGTCGGGTGCACTGCAGGGCAGTCTGGCAAATGGGGCCGAGTCTGATCCGATGGAGGGGTTAGCCACCTACTCAGCATCTAGGATGCATCTGCACTTATAACATCGATAGCGGGGCTTTGGGGCACAGGTAGCGGAAAAAGGCAGAGGCGGACAGCTTATGATGGACCGAAAATGGATCCCAGAAAAGAGATTTCAGGCAAAGAGGGGTTTCCTACCCCCATTCTGACTTTCACATACTTACCCCTCAGTTTGCGGGTAGCCTGATTTCACAATTGAACTATGGGCAAATCAGAGTGGGGAGTAGCAAGACGTAGCAAGACGCCACCGGCCAGCTTGCTGCACTCCGAAAGAAGCGCCACACCAAAGCTATATGACATACATATACCATGAAGACTACGATTTATTCCTATGTAGTATTAGAATATCTCAGTCTGAGTCTCGATCTGACCACCCACTCAAGCTGGAGCCACCGAGTTGACTTGATGATGGTCGATGATGATAGCGATGGTGATGGTGATGATGGGGGTTGGATTGAGGCTGTGCAGAATGCAGGGCGTCTTCAGCAGTTCTGAACCTACTCGTTAGTTTAAATTGTCTGAACCTTACTTGCCGATTACTGTACTTAGCTAGTTATCTTGAAATACTCATAAGTTAGTTAACAGACTTACTCATATGTAATCACCCAGAGCTGCTGAGCTGAGGGTTGACTAATCCATTTCCCGCGGGCGAGGGAGCTAACGTCATCTACAAATTGTGCGAGGTCAAGCGAGTCCGGTCCTTCTTACATACTCGGTATTTCCGATCACGGACAGTGAACGTCATTCGACTAGAGCAAAGGAAACAGCGGAGAATAATCAGAAAAAGACCATCAGACTCCTCGAGGGGGAACTACGCTTTATGACGATGGGTCAATGAGTCAATGGGTCAAGAAGTGGCAGCAGGGGAAGGGGAACCAGAAATGATGAATGTGAACGGCTTAATTCCAGGGATCTTCATGAGAATTCTCACAGGACGCCTGTCTTCACTTAGCCCCCCCTAAACCAAGTTAAGAAGGTTAAGGGGAGGCCAACGCCCGCGCCACTTTGTTCTTGCTTATTGTTACATTCTTAGTACTCCGTACCGTTGGCAGCATGCCCTGGTTGGTTTCGTATTTGTTCAATTGCGCTGTGCTTACTCGTACCTTATAGAGTACACTAGGTACTGTACCATACATACCAGTTGATACAGCACTCAGTCTGTACTGTACTGTATCCGACCTGTTTGCTTCTTGATGTACACATATGCACAATTACTTCTGAACCCAGGATCCAGGATGGGATGGGCACTTTTCTTCGTTCCTGCCTGCTTGCTGCAAGAGCGCCAGGTCAGCAGAAGGGCGAGGAACTGAGACCGGACATATAAGCGATCCAGTTCCTTCATGCATTCATGGTGCGAATTTTTGCAGACCGACAATCCATTGCTGACCCTCCTAGCAAGATTAGTAACAGAAGACATTGCGGATCAATACAGAGAGAACATTGAGAAAAAAGAAGACGGGTTGCATTCTGACTGAAACGGTGTGGCTGCGATTGACGGTGATAACCATACGGTGACATTACCAGTTGGGCCAGCTCAGAGGGCAGATTCACTCACCCGAGGCCCCGGAAGCCCTGCGAACGGAGGGGCCGAGTCAGCTTAGGACTTTAAGCTATCTACTCCGAACCAAATGGGTGTAGGCGTAGTAGCTACTGTAACTACATGTATGCGAAAACTAACTAGGTGGGTACTGTAAGTTACTTGCCTACTTAGTACAGAGTACTCATAGGGGGAACCCAAGATGGAAAGGTCGAATGGGAGAATTCGGGGCACTCCTCTGTTCCTCTCTATCTCTCTCTCGCTCTCGCTCTCGCTCTCATCGCTTCTCTCTTTCTTCTCATCTATCTCTCGCTGTTATTTTTGATTGGGATAATAACTGGACAGTCTCAGCACCTTGGTAAGATAACTTTACAAAGAGCAGTCCCTCCTTCGATATCAAGTATGCAAGTGTGCGAGGAAACTAAGATCGACTCAAATAGACAATCGACTTGATGATATCTAGTGAAGTAGTTACAGAGTATTGATCATTCAGTTGATAGTAATTATTATGGGGGACAGCAATTTAGAAGGGGAATGAAAATTAATAATAATAATAATAATAATAATAATAATAATAACAACAACAATAATAATGAAAGAGAAAGAGAATACTGTAGAAAGAAGAGAAAGAACAGAAAGGTAAACACCCACACAATCACTTTCCACAGTCCACTGCAGTGCCCACTGCCCACTGCCCACTGCAAAGTATTACTGATTGGCCTGGTTACCTACTAATTATTACCTACTTACTTACCATTCCCTCCTCCCTTATGATAATCGGATACTCACTATTTCAACCGCGCTCCCCCGTAGCTACACTTCCTACTCTCCCTCTCCCTCTCCCTCTCCCTCTCGTCATCTACAGTACATCATCCTCCTTTCATAAAGCGTGCGAATACCTTCCGGGTGGTACATTTGCTCTACTCTGCTTTCGTACCTTCAGTCCCAAGGATACAGTCGGCCGAATCTCTGTTGTGCAATTCAGTATTTGCAACTGGGTTCTCTTCTCTTGAATCATTCTTATTCCTGTGTTGTTGTCGTCTATATTGTTCGTTATTTTGTTGCTGAGTTGATTATTCCTGCGGCTTAGTTCATTCAGGTTTTGGGGGTTCCAGCTCCTTCTCGGTATTCTATTTTACAAATCACCTTTGCAACTTTGCAAATTTCCCAGCACCCGCCGTCACTTTCGTCACACCTCTTCTTCCTCTTTTCCTCCTTCTCAAGACAAAACCCGTCGCCTCAGGCCACCAATCCATCACCACCACCGGCTGGGGCCACCGCAACTTTTTTTTTACCCTTCCCCCCAAAACTCCCCCCCTCCCCAGTTCCTCCATTCCACCCAGTCTTCCTTTCTATATCCAATTCTCTTCCAGAGTTATCTTTGGCCTTAGCAGCTTCGTGCTGTAGGCTTTCTTGCTCCCTCCCTACGTCGTGGGGGCATTCTCGCTCCTCTTCTTTTTCGTCCATATTATCTCATACTACCGCACATGACTCCACAATCGATTTCACCTGTACCTTCCGCAGTCTCTTCAGCCGCAACGTCACAGATTTTTCACGACTTCGGAGATGGAGAGTCCCAGGTAACACGTGCTCTTGCGGGCACACATCTGTCCGACATGAACGGGGACGCCCTCCCCACCTCCCCTGGGCCAGTGAAGGCTCCCAAACCGACCATGGCCAACCGCATCTCTCGTATGTTCTCGAACACGGGCAAGACGGCCCCTAAGGAGTTGGATCCGCATCGCGATTTCTCGGATAGCAGCTCGGATAGCATCAAAGCATCCTCCAATAGTAGTACGAAGCCTTCGAAACCCTCGTCTCGCCCTACCTCAAAACCCTCCTCAAGAGCGCCATCCCGTCAAACGTCTACCAGAGAGGACGAACGCAAGATCAAATCCAGCAGTGGCAAGGACCAAAAAGAGGCTCCAGTCGCTCATCGACGCTTTGAGGTGCCCGGCGATGGTACTCACCTACATCACCTCAAGAGTGCCAGAAGGCAAGAGAAGCTGACCGACTTGCTCCGCGATATGCTGGGCGGCGGAAGAAAGAAGGAAGATCATGTCGAGGAACAGCAATTGTCTCTCATGTCTACTTGGATTGACCAATTCAAGACCGAACGCGACAAGCTTGCTGCAGACAAGAAGGGCGGCCCCAATGCCACGGCCTCGCTAGTTGACAAGTACGGCAAGTGTCAGGAGATCGTTGGTCGGGGTGCTTTCGGTATTGTCCGCATATCTCACAAAGTGGACCCTAAAGACTCTAGAGTCGAGCAGCTCTATGCCGTCAAAGAATTTCGCCGTCGGCCCCAAGAAACTACGAAGAAATATCAGAAGCGGTTAACATCGGAATTTTGCATTTCCTCATCTCTCCGCCACCCCAACGTCATACATACCCTCGATCTCTTGCAGGACGCCAAAGGAGACTACTGCGAAGTCATGGAGTATTGTGCAGGCGGTGATCTGTACACACTGGTATTGGCCGCTGGCAAGTTGGAAGTTGCCGAGGCCGATTGCTTCTTCAAACAGCTCATGCGGGGTGTTGAATACATGCATGAAATGGGCGTCGCCCATCGCGACCTGAAACCCGAGAACCTCCTGCTAACTACCCATGGAGCTCTCAAGATCACGGATTTCGGAAATGGCGAGTGTTTCCGTATGGCTTGGGAGAAAGAGGCCCACATGACTGCTGGGCTCTGTGGCTCGGCCCCTTACATTGCCCCGGAGGAGTACATTGAGAGGGAATTTGACCCAAGAGCGGTCGACCTGTGGGCGACTGGCGTGATCTATATGGCCATGCGGACTGGGCGACACCTTTGGAGAGTCGCCCGCAAGGATGAAGATGAGTTTTATCAGCGGTATCTGGAGGGTCGCAAACATGAAGATGGTTATGCTCCCATCGAAACTTTGCATCGGGTAAGTACACCGTGGACCTCATGTTGGCAGACATGTAGACTGACACGTTGCTATGCAGGCTCGTTGCCGGAACGTCATTTACTCCATACTGGATCCCAATCCTTCTCGCCGAATCAATGCCTCGCAGGTGCTTAAATCCGAGTGGGTTCGTGAGATCAAGCTATGTAAGGCCGGTGAGGAAGGATTCTAAAGCAAAAATCAACGATCAACATATTCACGCCGTTGGGCTCACCTTCAAAGCACCGGGTGTGGTCACTTGAGAAGGGGTCCCATGGTCTCGGCGGGCTCAATCTTGCGTTAGTCGGGGCTGTGCATCCCTTATTGAGAAGTCGATCTCTTGTTTGGTGTGCGTGTGCCGAAAATAAAACCATAGACCCGGGTGGTTCATGTGTCTGCCGTTCTACAGGCGAACTTTCTTTTCCTTCCGCCTGCTTCTTTCTTGGTCTGTCTTGCGACTGGTACCATAGAAGGGGGCCCTTTTGATTTCGAAGCTATCATACCGGCGCATGTTTTCTGTCTCTACCACTACTTTATACTCCTGCCTACTAGCTTATGGGTTTAGCTTGGTCTTCATGTTTCCATGTCAATGCAACGAACAGTCATGATCTATGAGCCACTTTCTCCTACTTTTAACATGTTTGATGCAACCTACATCCATTATGGTGGACTATGTGTCGCTCACACTGCAAGGGTACTGCCCATTTGTCTTCTTATGTTGTTCCTCTTGCCTTTTTTCTTCTTCTATTTTCTATTCCTTTCTTGGGATTTCTTTTGTTATGGTGATTCTCTCTCTCGAGATCGGCTGGACGATCAGTCTCTCCTTGGGAGGATATTATGAGTTGGCTCAGCTGGAACCTGTCCTAACCATTTGCGTCTTTATCGTTCGCTTGGGTCTACTTCACTTTCTGGTCGTTCTTGGTGTCATGGTTCTAAAATTATTGCACCATCAAACCTTCAATGGGACCGGGGATCAGGCATGTGTGTTTCTGGGATACCCTCTGGCAGCATATTCTCCGATATGATCATCTATGTCATTCTTCTCATTTCTCGTTCCTTGGCTGGATATTCTTGCTCGTCATTTAGTCGCCTTATTGCTGGCTATACTGTACAGCAGCGTTTGTTGTACCCAATACTGTCCGCGACTCGATATAATAGTGGCTCCTATGTACCGTACCAATCATGGAATATTTCAAGATAGAGAAAATGGCCTGGTAATGCTCCAGTACGTGTGAGAACGAGGTTGTTGCCTAGTTTCTCTTTATGTGATCATACAATTGACTAGGGATGACCTCTCAAGTTACTTAGTCTGTCGCATTAAAAGGCCAGCGGTCAATCCAAGTCAAGAATTGAGTTCGAGTTCTGGCGCATTTAGTCACATCAGTCACTGTACCAACTCAGAGCCACCAAAAATGCGAACAAAGGTGTAAGTCAACAGTTTCAGCCTCGGTCGGGATCAAAATACCACGGTCGGATTCCCGATAACTGGCAGCTGCTCCACCGCTACCAACACTGACTAACAGTGGTAACTGCCAGGTAACATAGAGAGCCATGACTGGCACTTGTGCTGCATGCACAGACTGCACCGGAATGTGATCTGGGATTGATTTGGTGGTTATGTCTGGTTCGACCGGTCCAGCCCAGGACAAACGACGCAGGCCATGCGCACTCTCACATTGTAATAATGTAATAATGTATGTATATTTGTATGTTATGTTTGTACTCATATGTACGTACAGCACTAACTCAGACCCGATGCAGGAAAGAACGCGCCGGGCAACGAGCCAGATCAAGCTTGCTTGGCGCATCCTGCAGTCCGAAGACGAACTCGAGCTTTTAATCAATACTAGGTAGAAATGATTAGTTTCCTCTGCGGGCCGTTCAAATGACCGATTGACTGACTGGCTGTTATTGATGAGTGGAGATCGACAGCTCACCCAGTGTGTTGATTGTTTGTTTTTGATGCCGGGCTCACGGTCATTCACGGTCTATGGAGTAAACCCTCAGCTTCAGGAATTGAGTGGCCGTACTCCGTACAGAGCGTTTTTAGGCTGCATTTGTTACTCCTCTCCCCTCCAACCCCTTGAGTCTGAATGCTCATGTTGCTGTCTGATTCCGTTGGGAAAATGTCAAGCTTGGCACTGCAGCCAGCCCTATGCTGATGGAGAAGGAGGAAGACGAGGAGTTCCGGATGATCTTCCGCTCAGGGTAGGCAGCACTATTACTCTCTCTCTATCTCCCTCTCCTCTCTTGGCGAAGAGGCGAGCGTCTGAACCTCTTACCTAACAGTCCGTCACTGCACTGCATTGCCCCCTTATGGTTCGATTGAGAAGTCGAGAACCCGCCCACCGCTGCAAGGCTGATGGCCAAGAGTCCGATATCGGGTGAATCTTGGCAAACACATTGACTGGCTTCTTTTCAGGACATATGATCTCGAGTACGTGCACTAGGTTGTAACTAGGGAGTACCTAGTGCATCCATACTTGAAGGCGTTCACTGGAAATTTCAATCGGTCGTTTTTCGTTTTTTCTGGCATGAGGAATCTTCTTCTCCGAAGGCCCCGAGGGGAGGATTAAATTCCATACGAGTATGTATGTAATATGTACAAAGTAGCTGTGCCATGCTGTGCCTGTCGATCCTTCATTGGACCAACACATGATATTGTAGGTCTCGTACTCGCACGAGGGGCTTCTGAGAATCCGGGGTGCAGAGCAACAACAATGTTCAGGGTCTGGAGCCTGGTTCGGCCGAGGATGTGCTACAATAGCTTAGTGAGGGGGAAGAATAGCCGCAAGAGGATTGCTAGACCCCAGAGAAAGTCAGAGGATTGACATGTTGTGATGAGATTGAAGAGTAATGTACAGTACAGTCAATCAATACATAACAGTGTGTATTTGCAGTGGTTCACTGACTTACTGAGTGACATACTGACATCACTTCCATCTCCATGTTAACTTGAGGAAGTTACATAGCAGGAGGCAGGCTGCAACGTTTCTTGATACTGGCAATACATGACGTAGAAGAAGAACAGGAGGAGGAACGAACGGCCGATACAGTGACACACACAATGGACATTACAGTACTGTATGGACTAAGCTACGTTACTGTGACAGACAAATGCACAGCCCGTGTTCCTACAATACACTAACTTACAATACAGATGTCATCCGCCCGCGGATCCCGGGTAAATGCGCACAGATTACGCCGTGTAATACATGGGTATGTTATACTCCATACAGGACGAGTTGTAACGCAGAGAACATTACATGAAATAGCACCGCCACATCATTCATAATCCGGTCAGCGCCACAGTGATGGCAGCCTGCCTTGTCCCGCATTCATCGGGCATCTCCATCTGCTTTCGGAAAAGAGGCACCCTTTCCACATTACGTTTCACTCCCTCAGACTTGGAACTCGAACAACAACGAATTCGCGATTTGTTTGGTAAACACTTGTTAAATCCCTATCGGAGTGCCTATCTCTTGCGGCCGGCATAAACTATCGGTTCCCTACATCCAGCCATCCATCGCTCTATCTCGAAGAATTCACCCCAACTCCCAAGACCCATCGTCATCATGTCCTGGGCAGGTGCGCGAATGTCATCCCTGCTTCTTGCAGTTTTCGCCGGTCCGCTTGAGACCTCTACTTCTAACACTTCTGGACTCTTTAGGGTTCAAGAAAAATGTGAACCGCGCAACGACGCAGGTGATGATGAAGACCGGTATGTTGTTGGCTGCCTGCGTACCCCGCGATGAGATTGTCTTCTGTCATCCTCCCCCTCGATCGATCATGACCACCGACGGCTGACTCGAAATACTTCTTGTGAACTAGGACACGTGGAGCGGACCAATGATCGCGACTATGAGATTGAGGAAAGGTGAGGCATTGTCGGCACACAAACTGGTGATCAATGGTTGGTCCGGGTCACTGATAGGCTCCAACTCAGGCGGTATCGGACCATGGAGGCTGCTGCCAATCGGCTACAGAAGGAGGCCAAGGGATACTTGGATTCGCTGCGAGGTGTGTTCTCTCTGAAGCCGCTTGCAAACCCGGGGGAGAGTCCCCGAGGAGACAGGTTGCTAATGCGCAGACAATTTATCAGCGATGACCGCCTCCCAGATGCGCATCGCCGAGACGATCGATGCTTTCTACGGCGATGCGGGTACACGCGATGGCGTCAGTCGGAGTTATAAGCAGGCGGTGGAAGATCTAGACGCTGAGACGATCAAAGCCTTGGATGGACCCTATCGGTAAATATCCCCTTGCGACTTACTGCCGATGCTCTTGCTGGTCAAGGCTGAACAGGCTGCTGCAGGTCGACCGTGCTGGAACCGATTTCGCGATTCTGCGCCTACTTCCCGGATATCAATGAGTGTATCAAGAAGCGCAACCACAAGCTCCTGGATTACGATTCGATGCGGGCTAAGGTGAAGAAGTTGGTGGAGAAGCCTGACAAGGACGCCACGAAGCTGCCCCGGACCGAGCGCGAAATGGAGATCGCCAAGCAGGCGTATGAGCAACTAAACGAGCAACTTTTTACGGAGCTACCGCAACTAATTGATCTCCGGGTCCCGTATTTGGACCCTAGCTTCGAAGCCCTGGTCAAGATCCAACTGCGCTTCTGCGCCGAGGCGTACTCGCGTATGGCTCAAGTACAGCAGTATCTGGATGCGGAGACGCGGGATCAGTATGCTCGGGGAGATTTGGACAACCGGGTGGAAGAGGTGTTGCAAGAAATCCGGGACTTAAGCATAGCGGGCACCGTGTGAGGCTTCGGTTGTCGATCATGTTATCCTTCAGAGAAGGGGAAAAGGCGTTTCCATTACTTGCTATTCTTTCTCGGATTTGCGCTGTCGCTATTACTACCCCATATCTTCCTCGATGGGCTGCCTCTAATGATTTGCTCGTGGGTTGAGCAAAGGGTGTCTGGGAGGGAGGAGGGAGGAGTGGGCTCTCTATTTTCCAGCTTCTTGGCCAGACACGGAGCATTTGTGTATGATCTAATTAGACTCTGGATTCGCGTTCCTCTTCTAAGGGAATGAATTGCATTTCATGGGTATCTGTAAAATATACGGCTGGGTCATGACTCTCCAGCATGGAAAATCTATCTTGCTTCTCCGCTGCTTGCTCAATGTATGGTTTCCATCCTTCCGTTTATGATCATTCACTTGAGCTCATCGTCCGACCGATAGAACTCGTCGGCCAGAAGATCCATGACGCGACCCGCTGCGGTGGCAATGGCATCCAACTCCGTCTGAGACATCTTGCCGAGGACATATTTCGAGACGGCCTCGGACGTTCTCTCCTTGGGGCGACCGATGCCCACTCCCACACGCATCACTCGCGGGCTTGTCGCCGACTTGACCGGATAGTGTTTCTTCGAGCGCAGGACGTCGAAGATGTTCTGGAGGCCGTTGTGGCCCCGCAGACTGGCCTCATTCGGACCCCCGCGGCGGACCTTGACTTTCCCCAGCGGCGCCTCCAGCTCATCATGGAGGATCACCAAGGTCGGTTTGAAGTCGCGTACATTGCGCAGATCGGTGCCCCGGCGCTCCCACTCGGGCTGCTGCCCTCGCCCAGTGCCGGTGGTGGTGGTGGTGGGCAGGAACTCATACGGGATCGTCAGCTGTCCGCGCTCGGCGAGCTGCTGGTGGTTGATCCCGGCGCTGGGGAACTTCTTCATCCAGGTGTTAAGAGCCGGCACGACTTTCCCGCCGGAGACGTTCATCATCGCGGGGGACTCGAAGGTTTCGTAGAAGTAGGGCCGCGCGCCCCCGCGGCCCGTATGGGGGATTCGCGCCCGCAGGAGCGGGACAAGTGCATCCAGAAGGATGTGGCCGGCGCTGTGGCGGGTTTGGCGATAATGCTGGGGGAATCGATTCCCTATAGAGGCGATGAATAGGAAGCGGTGGGGGACTTTGATGATCGGCCCTGCAGCGGCCGCGGCTGCGGTTGAGGTGGGAGATATGGACATTTGGCTGTATGAGGAGGAGGTGGTGGAGTTGGAGGTGATGGTGGCACACAGGGGTGTGTGTTTGGTAAAGTAGTACTGCACAGTACAATGTGGAAGGTGATTGTTGGTGTAGGTGTTGTAGGTGTTGTGGCTGTTGTAGGAAGTATTGTTGTTCAAAGTAGTCTCGGAGAAGGCATTGTTGCTCTTTTCCCTTTTTTCTTTCTTCTTTTTTTTTACTACAAAAAAACCCCTCCGACTGGCCCAAGATCTACAGTACAACCAGGGCTTTCCTCCACCCACCCAGCCCCTGGTGGCTTACTTCTCTCTTAATGTCATGCTCTTGCTTTCGACTTCATTTTACTAGCCTGCGCGCTCCTCGAAACTTACCAGCATCACTTGGGCCCTTTCTTCCTACAACGAGTTTTGGTGTCATGTCCATAGGTACCCCAGAATGAATGATACAGAATAAGATAGTCATAGGATGATATCCTGATGTAATATGAGCAAGGAAAGAAATCCCCCTATAGAGAACTGGGCTTCGGGGGAAACAACCAACAAAACGCCCATCCAAACCCCTACGCAAACAAACATGGCTGGATATTTTCAAGATAAACAATGGGAGAAATTGCATCATAGCTGGAATTTGGTGCGGGTCTTTTCCATGCCGCCCTTCCATTCCCACTCCTGGCCACTAGCCCGTTGTATACCCTTATCAATCCGGCGCAGCTTCAGGGTAAAGCGGGGCCCCAGTTCCTGCATACCAGCTCGAATGCCCTCAGCACCCTTCATCTCCTTGCCATCCGCACCTACAACTGCCTTTTCAGTCTCTCGCTTCTCGCGGAAGACGTAGCGGTGGCGACGAAAGAAGAGATAGTCGCGACTGTTCAGGACGGTGACGACTTGCCGGCCTTGAACTTCCGGCTGCGCGGGGAACAGGGTACGGAATAGATGGGCCGTCAACAGACCCAGGGGAGTACGGAAGTTGTTCAGGATGAGCTCGGGGAAATGATCGGTGGCATTTCCGTGCCCAGGAATGCGCTTGCCTTCAACCCAATTGGACATGGAGAAATGAAACATTGGGCCAGTTGGCAGGTGGACGATATCCAGACCAGTTGGTTTCTTCTGATCTTCACGTAGAATTACCAGCGCAGTGTAGTTCCGATTCGAGGCGAATTTAGAGATCTCGCGGATGGAGAACTGATGAGCGAACCGATGGCGAGTGCGGCGGACATAGTGCGAGTTGGGGAAGAGGTCCGTGAGTAGCTCGGCCTCGTGATGAAGAGTTGAGTTGAGCGAGGTGGTGATGAGGATCTTGGGTGAGGGGTTTTCAAGGTTGAACAACGAGGGGAATTTGGCGGCCAGCGCATCGGGGACAAGACTGAGGTTAGTGCTCTTGGTCGATCGCGACGGGCTGGTCGCTCGCTCGGTAGCGGAGGGAAGAGTGGATTTGCGCCGTCCACGAGAGTCGCCCTCCTTGTGTTCATCATCGTCCTCTCCATCATCATCTCCATCTTCCTCGTCGTCACTGCTGGCAAGCATACTGTCCACATCTTCGTCCTCGTTTGAATGCTCCTCTGAACCATCATCGTCCTGTGAGTCTTCATCGCCCGACTTTTCGGTATCTTTCAAAGGTCGGTTCAGTTCATCCTCTTCTTCCTGCTTGCGTCTCTTGATGCGCTCCACATCAACACTCAACCCCAAGCCATCTTCGACGTCACTGCCGCCCTCATCCCATACTCGTTTCCGATCAATGGTAAGTGGGATATTGCGCTTCAACCGTTCCTCCTTCAAGCGGGGGTTCTTGGCCTCTTCCTTCTTGAAGGCATATCGTTCGGTGCGGCGAGCGGAATCCTTGGCGCGCTTTCTCTTTATATGGAGCATCTGGCGGCGAAGTTTGTTGCGCGGTTTGATTTCCATGCTCGCATCAGGCGGCGGCCGAGAGAGGCCCTTTCTGGACCCCATCCTAACGAATCTGTCAAGGTAATTCTCCCAATTTATTTGTGCTTGTGTAAAGCTAGGCAAAAAAGACTATGGGGGGGGGAAAAAAGAAATGAGACGGGCGGAATGACATCGGGACTGGAACAACAGCTTCCGGCGGTGAGAAACAGATTTGCTGCCATGTGAGGCGGGAACAACAACCATACCCAATCAGGCAATGTGGAAGTTTTATGTCCGTTCTTTCTTTGGAAGCCAGCAATCATTCCCGATCAGTTTCAACTACGCCAGTTTAAGTTTAAAGAGAACTAATCCAACTGCGCAATTGCCCTTCTTCTTCATCATCATCATTTCATACAGCGAACCTCATCTGCTGATCTGACGTGGTGATTGATTGGTAGTTTGTAGAGACGTGTGGCGGATGACTCACTCGCAGCATTGTTCTCGTCTTTCTGCTCTCCCTCGTTTCATCTCTTCTCCTGTCCTGGTTCGGCCACGCCCACCGCCGCCGCCGCCGCCGTCGTCTTTTCTTCCCCGCCGCTGCCCACTTACACTTTCTTCACTTCATTCCGCTGCCCCTCTTTTTCTTGCTTCAATCCCCGCGACTTTCCTCTCGTCTCCCTTCTCCTCCCTCTCCTCCTCCCCCTCCTCCTCCTCCAGACTTTTTTCTACCTCCCCCATCCCCCTCCTTTCTAAGAGTCGTATTGCGCAATCTGGTCAAAACCCGAAGAAAAAGAAGAAAATGGCTACGATCAACACCAGGACCGGTCAGGTCGTTGACCGGAGTGTTTTGGACTCTATGCTGCGCCGCCGCCTCTTCTACACCCCATCCTTCGAGATTTACGGCGGTGTCTCCGGTCTCTACGACTATGGCCCACCCGGCTGTGCCGTCCTGAACAACATTGTCGACCTGTGGCGCAAGCACTTCGTGCTGGAGGAGGATATGCTCGAGGTCGACTGCACAATGCTGACCCCGCATGAAATTCTCAAAACCAGTGGTCACGTCGAGAAGTTTGCCGATTGGATGTGCAAGGATCCCAAGACCGGTGAGATCTTCCGCGCTGACCACCTGGTCGAGGAAGTGCTCGAGAGCCGCCTGAAGGGCGACAAGGAGGCTCGTGGCCAGAAGGTTGAGGTGGACGAAGAGAAGGAAGCTAAGAAGAAGCGCAAGTCCAAGCAGACCAAGGCTGTCAAGCTGGATGATGCTGTCGTCAAGGAGTACGAAGAAGTCCTGGCTCAAATTGACAATTTCGACGGCCCTGCTCTCGAGAAGATCATCGCCAAGTACGATATCCGCAACCCGACCACCGATGGCAACCTCCTTCCTCCAGTGGCCTTCAACCTGATGTTCCAGACCTCCATTGGCCCTAGCAGCAACATGCCTGGTTTCCTGCGCCCCGAAACCGCCCAGGGTCAGTTCCTCAACTTCCACAAGCTGTTGGACTTCAACCAGCAATCCATGCCGTTCGCCTCTGCCTCGATCGGCAAGTCTTTCCGTAACGAGATTTCTCCCCGCGCCGGTCTGCTGCGCGTGCGTGAATTCCTCATGGCCGAAATTGAACATTTTGTTGACCCCGAGGGCGGCAAGAAGCACTCCCGCTTCGCCGAAGTCAAGGACGTTGAATTGTCCCTGCTCAACCGTGACGTGCAGCTGTCCGGACGCACTCAAACCGAGAAGATGACCATTGACAAGGCCGTGGATTCCGGACTGGTGGACAACGAAACCCTGGGTTATTTCTTGGCTCGTATCCAGCTTTTCCTGCTCAAGCTCGGTGTGGACCCCAGCAAGCTTCGTTTCCGCCAGCACATGGCCAACGAAATGGCCCACTATGCTGCTGACTGCTGGGACGCTGAACTGCAAACCAGCTACGGCTGGATCGAGTGTGTCGGCTGCGCCGACCGCAGCGCTTACGATTTGACGGTGCACAAGAACAAGACTGGTGCGCCTCTAGTTGTGCGCGAGCCTCGCGCTGAGCCCTTGAAGATTGAGGAGTGGCAGATTGATCTGGACAAGAAGAAATTCGGCCCCCGTTTCAAGAAGGATGGTAAGACCGTTGAGGCCGCTATTGAGGCCCTCTCTCAGGATATGCGGGAGAAGCTCTCTCTGGATCTGACACAGAACGGCAAGATTGAGGTGCCCGTCGAAGGTGTCGGTGCCGGCTCGGTCGAGCTGGACAGCGAGCTGATCAAGATTGAGAAGCGCACTCGGGTGGAGAACGTGCGCGAGTACACTCCTAACGTCATTGAGCCGTCCTTCGGTATTGGCCGTATCTTGTACAGCATGATGGAGCACGTCTACTGGTCTCGTGAGGGTGATGAAGCTCGTGGTGTAAGTCTATCTTCCTTTCTTTCTCAACCCACTGCATATGCTAGACACACCGAACTGACTAAATTCGCCATACAGGTTCTGTCCTTCCCCCCCGCGATTGCTCCGACCAAGGTGTTGATTGTCCCTCTGTCGACGCACGCCTCCTTCGCGCCCCTTAGCCAACGGCTGATGATGTCCCTCCGCCGGATGGGTATCTCCAACCGGGTGGATGATTCATCCGCTAGCATTGGTAAGCGCTACGCGCGCAATGATGAGTTGGGCACCCCCTTCGGTATCACTGTCGATTTCCAGTCGGTCAAGGACCAGACGTTCACTCTTCGTGACCGCGACTCGACGAAGCAAGTTCGTGCCAGTGAAGCGGAGATCTTGCAGGCCCTCAAGGCTCTCGTCGATGGCGAGGAGACTTGGGAGGACGTCCGCAAGCGTCTGCCTGAGTTCACTGGCCAGGAGGTTGATTAGACAGCCCAAGTCAAGCGGATTTAGACGATTTGATGGCTATTGATTGGGGGCCTTTGACATCCCATGTCTCGTTTCTATAATAAAGAATTTTTCATTCAATAATAATGAATGTTGCATCTTCCTCTCCATTTGAGATAGAGCGTAGTACATGGTTTTAGACGCCAAGCACAAGCCTGCCGCGGCCGGGATCATCAATGTCATGGCCAGTTGGCAGTCTCCCCATCCATGCCCTTGATTAACCTTGCATCTTCTTCTTCTTCTTCTTCTTCTTCTTCTTCTTCTTCTTCTTCATTGACTTTGTTACTCTCCCTCGGTCTCTCTCACTCCGATCACCTCCCTTCCTCACTTGTCGTCTTTTCGTCCCCCTCTGATCCTTCATTCAGTTTCATCTACCGGATTGCTTTCTTCTTTGTTCCCCCTTTTTGCGGGCTGTTTGACCTTTGTGCTCGCCAAGCATGGCACCCTCAATCCCGTCTGCTAAGCTGACTCTTTCTTGTCCTCTCTTCGCCGCTGATTTCGACCCGCGCAATCCTGGATTTTTGCTCGTTGCCGGTGGAGGAGGGGAGGGTCGCAGTGGAGTGGGAAACAAAATCGCAAGTCTGCCTCGTCGCCGCCTCGGTCCAGTCCTATGAATCTACCTACTAACGATCATCCCGTGCTGTAAACAGGTCCTTCTCGATTCCTCTAAACGCCATACGCTCTCTCCGGTCGTTGATATCGACTTGTCGCGCGATGAAGATTCGGTGACCTCGCTGGCAGCCGCGCTGCCTACGGAGGACTCGGTCATTGCCTTGGCCGGCATCAACAGTTCCGTCGAAGAACAGAAGCGAGATAACAACCAACATCTACGGTCCTTCCGCATCGATTACCCTCCACGCAGAGCCCTTTCTGAAGCCGATCAGGTCGTTGAGTCGTCAGAAGACGGCTCGTCTGCCGCGCCGACTCTTGGGAAGACTACGCCCTTGTCGCGCGCCTCGCTCTTCCGCACAGCCAAAGGCTCAAAAACATCCGACACCTACCAACGCCTTCTGCGCCTCTCCCCGTGGAAGTCCGGTGCTCAATCCCCTCGCGTAGCTGCCATCGCAACCGGTCTGGCGGCGACTGGCGAGATTGTCTTCTTTAGCGCGACCACTACCCCCGGGCAATCGGAGGTTATCGGTCGAATTCGGCTAGGCAGCGGTGAGGAGGCCGAGGACATCGATATCATTGAATTAGACGACGAGACGGGCACCTTCCGCTTTACCTACAGCAATGGTGTCGATGTTTTCGTAGGCCAAGTTGCTGCGGAAACTCGCTCAAATGCCGCGCCGGACGTGCAATGTATTTATACGACACCGGTCCCGGAGAAGGGGCCGCGGACTAGGCCGAAGTTCCGGGCGTTGCGCTTCCTTTCGCCAACCAGTCTACTCCTTCTGCAGAACTCTCCCGACCGTAAGGGCTGTGAGCTGATGATCCTTGATCTCCGAAGTGCGCTGGTTCCCAATCCAGGGGAGAAGAAACTGCAACAACAGCAGCGAAAAACCACCGAGAAAGCAAGCATCATCCGGCGTAAAAAGCTTCGCAAGACCATCAAAATCGGTCTTGGTTTGGATATCTGCCTTCTAGGCTCTGGGAGCGACGACCCCATTAACCAGCAGCAGCAGCAGCAGGCCATCATCGCAGTCTCCGGAAGCGACCAGTCCATCGAGCTTCTGACCCTCGAATTCAATCCGCTCAGCAGCCGGGGCGGCTACGGCCCTCTCCGTCACTATACTACTCTCCCCGACGTGCACCCATTTTCCATGACTAAGCTTTGCTTTGCTCCCTTCCATTCACCCTTGCACCCTGTGTCGGCCGCGACTCCTCCGCAATACGTTCGATTGGCCTCGGTCAGCATGGGCAATACGGTCGTCGTCCATACTCTCCCACTTTCCCCCTGCCCCCCCGGTAGCCGCAATCCTCGCTACGTCTTGTCTATGCCCGGAGAATCTGAGATCTGGACCAATTTCTCCAGCGGGTTTGCCGCCCTTCTCTCTATCCTCGTTGTCTGCTTCGTCCTGCAGGCGTTCACCGAGATTCGGGGAGCCATGCCTCCCTACCTCGGTGCTACCGAATGGCTCCCCCCGCATATCCGGGACGCTGTAGCTCGACCATATTACCCTCCTCCTTCCCCACTTCCGCCCTCCCCTCTCCCCCCCGCTGACCTCTCAACCTCGTTCCCGGAATCACTTGTGGTGACCGGGGCCCCCAGCAACAGCCCCATATGCGCATCATCGACCCCCTCCCCCATCCCTGTCCTCGCACCGGGCAAACCCTCGTTCATCTCCTGCGATCCAGCTACGAATCTGCTACTTGTGGACTCCACCCCAGCAGATTCTGTCTCGTCCTACCGCCGTTGGCGAGATGTCCAAAAGGCCGACCGCGCTCGGTGGACTCGGGGGCTGACAGAGGCATGCTACGGTCCGTTGTCCGAGTTGGATCTGGAGTCCGAGTCCGCGTCGGATGACGACTCCGTTCCGACCGGTGTGTTCTTCGGGGATCTGTGTCCTACCAACCCTGCTTCAGACCTGTCTTGATTGTTTGCCCTCCTCCTTCTTGCGGCTCTTTCTGCCCTCCCCGCATTTTATACACTATTCTTATGATATCGGGTTCATCAAATTCGAGGCTTAGCTGGGAAATCAAGATATAATGAAATTGATGCTGCCTGCCTGCGTTGCTAGGCCTAGATTTAGGAATATGACTGAACAATGATTAAAGGTTTGGCTGGGTCGAGTGATATGTTTGTATATACTCGCTTGGTTGTTGCCGCAGTCTTGAAATTATACAGTACCAGAGCGGCTCGCCTGAACATGCTCTTCTGATCCATACCCATCCTCTTGTGATGGCTGTCCTGAAATGGCCGGGCTCAGCCTTCTCGTTGTGTTTACTTGTATGCCTACCTACCTTACTGCGGGAAGGTCGCCAGTATATGCTATGTGAAGCATTAAATATGACGTCATTTAAACATCACAAGAAAGGAACAAAGAGAGGATATTTTCTATTTTGGTTCTATGTCCGTCCCTTACTTTGGGAATCGCATGGAAAAACAACCATATAAGGGCTCTATTGCGTCGGTCTTCGTTCCTCATGAGGTCGACTGGGCTCCCTCTGCATGCCAGCAAACAGTGATCAAGCTATCGTATCACGGATCCGTTGACTGGCATAAATAGGTGGGCAATGAAAATCAACGCAAGGAAACGGCGGCATCACTTGGACTGTCTATCATGCACCCTTCCGTCTTTTCCATCGACTGTGTACTCCTCTATTATCGGAACGTCCGCGCATGTTCAGCAAAATAGCTTTTCAACTGACAAAGCAGTTAACATCATCCAGCCACTCACATATCTTACTGTTTCGAAGTCGCTGCACTCCCTTGAGCAGAGACAATTCAGCAGAGGCCATTCCCACAGCGTCACGCAGCGAGAAGTGGGCGGGCAGCAAAATAAGAATTATGCACAAATGTAAAATGTATAAGAAAAATGGCGAGGGAGGGCCTTGAAAGGGCCGAAGAGAAATCAATATCAAAAACGCCGAAGCATCCATGCCAAGTCCGTGCGTAGCAAAGTGTGGATATCACGATAAGAATTTGGGTGCAATGGCGGGTCGTTAAAGGAATTAGCAAAATCAACCGGCGGTGCGTAAATGTGACCCATATGTGTGGGGGGAATCAAGATCTGGTTTAAATCATCAAAGGGTACCGAGTGAGCACTGTGGCATGTAACGACCCGCGCTGGGATCTCTCCCTTTTTCGCTTACTGCCCGCTGTTTTTCTTCCAGCGCAGCAGCTCTGCAAGGCTAGCCAGACTGCATCCCATCTTAAGGAACTCGTGTGCCAACAACTCATCCGCCGTAGCACGGCTACGGACGTCAACGCAGAGGCAGACACTGAGGAAGGATTTGAGCTCTTTGCTGAGCTTTTCGGGCTTCTTCAGACGAGGGGTGCCGTTGGTGGCGATAAGATACAACGCTTTGAGGGGCTCCTCATTCAGGTACGGAGGCTCGGACTCGATCATCTCGATAGCCATGATTCCCAACGACCAACAGTCGACCTTGGGTCCGTACTCTTTCTGTTTCACAACCTCGGGTGCCATCCAGTACGGCGTACCAACCATAGTAGCCCGTTTGCTTTTCGACTCTGTGAGTTTAGCACAGAACCCAAAATCGGCTGTGATAAAAAGAAAACAATGCGATCAGTTATGGGAAAGCAATTTAAACAGTGCTCCAAGATGATCGCTACTCACTGATCTTAACATGGCCAGCTCGGTCCAAGAGCACGTTATCACTCTTGATGTCACGGTGAATGATGTTCTGGCTGTGCAGATGAGCCAAGCCTTTGCAGGTCTAGTGAAAGCTCGAGTTAGTGTCTGTTCTATGCGAGAAGGATCATTGCAAAGTACCTCTAGACAGATGGTAGCAATCTGGTCTTCTTGGATCACCTGGTTATTATCGATCACGTCGGTCAAAGCACCTCCTTCCATAAATTCCATGACGACCCACAACTCGTTGCTTTGCTCTTGCAAGAACGAGTCGAGAAAGTTTACAATGTTGGAATGCTGGCTGTCCTTCATGACGATAATCTCGTTGACGATCAGCTCCTTGCGCGGCTGACTGCGCAGATCCATTTGCTTGATGGCCACTTGAGTTCGCGGTCCATACTGACGGTACAGCTCACGGGCAACAGGAGATGTGGCATGCTCCTTGACCCGAGCCACATACACAGAGCCAGAGGCACCTTGTCCAATCTTGCGCTGCTTACTGTAGGACTCGTTCGGATTATCCTTCGAAACGACGGACCGCAACCGATCCATAACCTCATTTTCGCTCATAGCCGACATACGAACCTCCCTCTGCCGGGGCTCTGCCTTCTTAGTCAAAGCCGCTTCGGCTTGACGGACTCCATCTGGCACATTCGCTTTGCCTGTCGCCTGCTTGTTCGCAATGTTCAATGGTTTCACTGGCTGCACTGGCGCCGGGAGCTTGCTGGGAGGTGGGCCCTGGGCCTGCTGTGTTTTGGGACCACTGTTCGGAGTTCGTGCAGCTTGGGTCTGAGCGGGATATCTTGAGCTAGGCGAGGCCTGCTCTGTGCGGCCATTAGCATAATCTCCAGGTCGCTGTCCAGCCGTGGGCGGGGAAGGTGCTGGACGCTGGGCAGTCAATTGACGCGAGGGATCGGGACGAGTCGAGCCCGGAGCCTGCGGAGCAGGGCGACTGGGCTTGTAGCGATCATCCGGCGATCCATACCCTCCCAGTTCCTGCTTCGCTAAGGGTACGCGAGTTTTAGGCAGTGAGTCATTATACGCATCCTGCTCGTATCTACTTTGCTCATCTTCCCGCTGACGCGCCCTGCGAGCCTCTTCCTCTACGCGCCGCCGTTCCTGGTCTGCTAGCTCGTTCATTCGCTCCAATTGCTGCTGCTGTTCCGCTGTGCGATCGGACTGAGCGGGAGACGAAGCTGCTGAGCGGCTGGTGGAGTATGATTGACTGGTATCCAGCCGTTGCGCGGGAGCAGGGGGTGGTGGACGAGGCGGCGCGATGGAATTGCCCACGGAGTTATTGCTGTGTGGTTTGGCCTGCTGGGTCGGGGGCGAGGCCAACCCGGCGTAATATTGCGGGTTTTGCTCGCGCATCTTGATGTCGGAGTAGAACTCAAGGACCTCGATGACGGCCTGGGGGTTATTCTTATAGTCTTCCTTGGTAATGGCCGACGCAGTCAAGAGCTTCTCCCACTCCGGAGGTAAACCCACAAACGCGCCGGTGCGGGGATCGAAGCCGACATGAACACGATGGCTGAAGTTGGTCGGATTGCTCACACCGCCCATTCCTGGACAGCGCTCATAAATCTTGTCAATCCAGTCGTAAATCTCGTCGTCGCTCTTGACTTCACAAGTGATGCTCTTGGTAGGCACATCGCGAGTTATCAAGGCCGCTTTGGAGTTAGCATCTTTGAGATTGGCGAGCCGCAGAATCTCAAACGCCATGCGTGTATCTTCGGAGCGTGAGACGCCGGTGACGGCGGCCAGCGGGATCGACAGCACAACCTTGCCTGTCTCATTCTTCAGAAAGTCGAGACGAAATTCACGTAGGATAAGATACCGCTGGTTCCAAGTTGCCAGAAACTTGTCCTCCTTGCACCGAACGTAGCCTTCTTTGATTACAGCGACACCTCCTTGACCGGACTGTTCGGTCTTGGTGCGTGTGAGTGTGGGTGTGCTTGTGTTGGGGAACAAAGATAGATTGGCGGGCCCGGGAGTGCTGGGAGAATTGAGACTCATTTGACTGAACGAGGTGGCTACGGTCGGGTTTGTTGGCAAATTGAGGTTTGGCCGATCAGCGGGAGGGCGGGGGGCAGGCCCCGGGTTCATGAATTGGTCGGGGGAGTACATTCTGCGGCCGAGTCAGCATTGCCCTCAAAGGACAGTATGCGCTAATGGTGTTGGGATGAGACGGGGCTGGGAGCCAGAATGGTAGCAGCTGGTGAGGAAACGAAGACTTGCTTACTTTCCAGAGGAAAGCCTCCGAGTTTGGCGGAGGGAGGAGGG
>NW_020290820.1:0-31393 GCF_003184695.1 Aspergillus brunneoviolaceus CBS 621.78
TATTATACAGATAATTCAGCTCTTTTAAATAAAAATAAAAATATAATAGACTATCTAAGCTGAAGTAAAAAAAAGAATAATAAAATAAAAATAGTATATTTATTCTTAATAGTCTGATTATTAGTAAATATACAGTTTTTCTAATATTATATATTATAATTAAAGTATACGGCTTAAACCGAACTATAATTATATATTTTTATATATATTTCTCGCTGTAAGAACTATAATTTTATAAAAAGCTGAATTTTATTAATACTATCAGGAATCTCTAATTAATTTTTTAAGATAGAAATAAAAAAGATACTAATACTTCTCTTAGTTATTTTTTTCTGATTTTAAAAGCTTGTTTCTATATACTTTTAAACAACGGTTAAGATGGTCAGATTAATAACTATTTAATCTAAATATATCTTAACTGTGCTAGAGTCTAAATAGATATAATAAGTAGATCTTAATATTAAAAATAGTTAAAATAGTTAACCGTCCCTTTTTTAGCTATACCGCGGTTAGATATAAAAATTTCCTTAACCTAGTTATAACCTGGCGGTCAGGTATAAAAATTCCAATTAACCTGACCTGACCTGGCCGTTAGCCACTCTATGGTATTATAAATACCGAACTATTTTTAAGAAAATATTCTATTTTTATTATAGTTAGAATCTAATTATTAATATACTATTAACTATCTTCGGATTATTATTAGACCTAGATAAAGTTTTTTATAATATTTTTAAATATTAAAGACTCTTATTAGCAGCCAAAATATTTAAAAAATTTAAAATATATTTAGATATTAAAAATATATAACTTATAAAAATATCTTTAATTAAATTAATATTATTTTAAATATTATAAGATATATTAATATTCTTACTTATTAAAAGTCCTGCTGTAATTAGTTTTTTATTTTTTATTAAATAACTAGAGATTTTCTTTTAATTACTATTAATAATATTAGTATTAAATATTTATTTAATAGTTTTTAAAATATTTATTATTATCGCCGGAGCCGTCTTTATATTAATATAATTAAAATAATAATATTTTAAATCTATATTAATTATTTTATTATTAATAAAAAGTACTAGAATATTTTTAATAATTTTAATTTAGATTTAATTATCTTTATATCTAAAAAGTAAAAAAAGAATAAAATAATTATTATCTTTTATATTAATAAAAATAAGAATATAAATAATTTTAAAAATAATCTAAAAAATAAATTATTATTAGAAATAAAAAAACTAGCTTTATCTAAATTTTTAAATATTATATATACTTAGATAGAAATAAAAACCCGGTTTTTTTAATTTTTTTACTATTTTAATTACTGTTCTAAATAATATAAAAAATAGTATAATTTTATTAGTTTATTTAATATTAGATATTATTTTTTTTATACTAGATTCTGTAAAAATTTTTTTTAAAATATAATATATTCTTTAGTTTTACAAAGAAAGAAATTAAGTAGATTAAATAAATTAAACAGATTAAACAGATTAAATAAATTAAATAAATTAAATAAATTAAGCAGATAAGTCGAAAGAATTAGAATTATATTATAATATTAAATAAATAAGCTAAATCTAGAGAATATTATTATATTATAATTAAAAATATATTATACTTTATATATTATCTGTATAAAAAAAATATATATATTATTAATTAACCTGCAGTTATTAATCTATTTATTATATCTGATTTTTCTAACTAGTAGATATAAATAGTTAAAATAATAATTATATTTTAATCTAATTATAACTATATAGTTAAAATTTTTTTATATCTTAATCTAACCGCCAGATTATAGCCAGGTTAAGATTAAGATATAACGGTCAGGTTAATCCACTCTACCATATCTACTATTATAACAGCTGCTTTGGGGTCGATACAGATTTATTAAAATTTTAATCCGGATATCTATATTATTATATTGCTTATCTCTTCTTTTTATATAATATATTATTTTAAAATTTTTTAGAAAAAAAGATTTGTTAAAAATTAGTTTTAAAATTAATAAAAAACTATTTTTAATTATTTTATTTATCTTGCCTAACCAGTATGTCTATTATATTAAATAGTTTTTAATAATTTTTAATTCTTCTTACTTTTAATTATTTAAGAAAAAAATAATATATTATTTAATAAATCTTTATTAAAATTATTTTAAGACACTTTATCTGCTTTTAAATTATATTATTTAATTTAAGTAGATATTTAAAAAGTATAAACTACTATTTACTAATTAAAATAGTTAAAATAATTAAAAAAATAGGTTTAAATATTATAAATAGAATATAAAGATATTAAATTTTTAATAAGATTATAATAATACTATACTAGCTTAACCTTATTTTCTAAATAAAAAAAGAAAAAAATTAAATTTAAAAAATCTTTATTTTTTTTCTTCGGTTTAGTTTATAATAGAAAACAGAATAGATTTATAATCTATTATATATTTTTAAAAAAACTTTTTGAAAGTCTTAATTAAAGAATTAAAAAATCCTAATTATAATTAACTATTTAGATTTTATCTGTCGGCAGAGATAATATTAATATATTAATAAAATTTTTTTAAAAAAACCGCCGAAATACTAAAAAATTATAGGATTATTTTATTTAATAAACTTTTTTTCTTATTTAAAATATAGTTATTCTATAGTTTAATATTATAAAATAGCTTAAACAGACCTACCAGTAAACTAATTAAAATTTAAAAAGATTTTATTTTTATTTAAATATTTTAGAGTATTACTTCGAACCTAAATAAAATAATAAATATATATTATTTTTTTTAAAGCTGGCACCGAAATTTAGTTGATATATTTATAAATATATATTTAAACTACTAGACTTTTAAGAAGAAATAATATCTATTATTATTATTATTAGAATATATTAAACCGAAAAAAAATAAGATTTAAAAAACTAAAAATATTATTTAAATAAGATTTTTAGAGAATCCGGATTTTTATAATCTAATAATAAGTTTTTTTTGTCTAAATCTTCTTAAAATAAAAAAAATTAAAGAAAAGAAACTTTTTGTTATTATAAATATAATAATAAATACTATTTAGTTAATTAATACTTTTATAAAAATAAAAATAAGACTAAACTAAAACTAATAAAAAAAATAATAGTTAAAAAAGCCTTTATATTTTTTAATAAACTAGTCTAAAATAGAAACTATTATTTACTTTAATATATTTATTTACTTTAGAAATATATTTAAAATTTATACAGACTTAGATTTATATACTAAGATTAATTTTATTAGTTATTAATTTATTTAATAATTTTATCTAAATACAGCCTGTCTTATAGTTCTATTAGTTATTATAATTAATTATCTTACTATAAATATTTATAATATATAGAAAATTCCTATTACTACTATTAATTCGAGAAAAACTATATAATTATTTATAAAATATTATATAATTATTAATTATAATCCAGATCTTTCCAAAAGTTCTATTCTACTTTTAATAATTATTTTAAAAGATCTATATATTTATTTATCTATATAAAATTCATAATAATAGTATAAGATCTAAATATTAAAAATCTTTTTTTTTTATAAATTTATAAAAGCTTGCCAAAATCTTGCTTATATTTATATTATTATTAAATTTTTTAAAGAATATCTAGCTACCAGAAAATAAAACTTTTTTGAATTATTTATAAATTAGATTTAATAAGATTATATTATTTTCTAAGCTTTAAAATTTTATAGATATATTTTCTTTTAATTATTTTTAATAACTTTTTTTTTACAGATTCTCGGACTATACTATTAATCTAAAAAATAATAAAATTTTATTATATAAATTTATTTATTTTTGATTTTAAGTTGAGTTTCAATCTTTTTATTATTATATAAATAAAAATATTTAATTAAAATAAATTTAATCTTTTTAAAGTTCTGTAGAAGCTTTTATTTTTTTTATATTAAAAAAATAAAGATCTTTGATTATATATAAATTATAGAAGACTTAATAAGATTTTAGTTAAAAATTACTATTTTTTATTTTTAATTTTAGAAATTTAAGATAGAATTACAGAAGCTAAATATTTTTTTAAACTAGATATTTAAAATATATATTACCAAATTTATATTAAATAAAGAAATAAATAGAAAATAGTTTTTTAAATCTGTTATAAATATTTTAAATATTTAATTATATTTTTTAAATTAACTAATACTCCGGCTATATTTTAAAACTATATTTATTTAGCTTTTTATAATATATTAAATATTTTCTGTATTATTTATTTAAATAATATTTTTATATTCTTAAAAAACTGCTCTTTTTATACTTTTTATCTATATTAAATATTAAAATATTTATAAAAAATAGATCTTTATATCAAGCTATTAAAGTATATTTTTTATTAAAATTATATTAGATTTTTAGAATATATCATATTCTTGTATAGTATATTAATAGATTTCTAATAAATATTTAATATTTTTATATAGCTGATATTAACTATATACTATAAGATCTAAGTATTCTTAGAATTCTGTAATTTTTATAAATATTTTATTAAAAATTATTTTTTAGTTATATTATTATTAATTTTTTTTAAAAAAATATCTAGAATAGAAAGAAGCCTAAAAAAATAATATTAATTAATAAAAAAACAGCAGTATTTTAACAGCTTTTTTATAATTTTAAGACTATATTTTTATTAAAATATTTTAATTCTTAATAGAAGATCCGGGTAGAAACAGATACTTTTTAATAAAATATAATAGAAATCTTATTCTAGCCGGATAATTATAAAATATACTATTTTATTATATTCTAATTAAAAAAATTTAATAGTACTAAAATTTATTATTTAATCCCAGATTAAAAGCTTTTTATTATTATTTATTTATATAAGTATTAGTATTAATATCTTAAAAAACTATTATATACTATTAAAGTTTTTTTAGACTATTAAAATCTTTAGATTTTTATAAAATAACTGAAGCTAAACAGTTATTAGACTTAATAATATATATATTTTAATAATTATAATTTTATTATTTAATATTAGTTTAGTAGGCGTAATCCTACCGATCTATTATTAAAAATAAAAAAAGATTTAAAAGTTCTGTCTAATATAAAGATTTTAAAATTAATATAATATTAAATAGTTAATAAATTTCTTATAAAATTACAGCTAGTCTTTAAAAAGTTCTAGTTAAAATATAATAAAATATTTTTATAAAAAAATTCTAAATTCTATATCTGCTAGTATATATTAAGTTTATTAAAATCTAAATATAATTAAACTAGTATAAAAGCAGTTAACTGGATTATTAGAATAAAAATATTTTATAATCTATATATTAATATATTAGTAGTATTCCAAGTATATAAATATAAAAACTTATTATATTCTAAAACTATTAAAATAAGTTTATTTTATAATAAATATATTAGTATATCAGCAGCGTTCCGAATATATAAAAATAAAAATTTATTTTATTTTAAAATTAATAAGAAATTATATTTTCTAATTAGAAAAATATAAAATAAAAATATAAAAATATATTATTAAAAACTTACTGTTTTAAAAAATAATTTTAGATCTAAATATTAGAGAATTAATAAGAATAATATTATTATATATAAATATTATTTATATATTTCTATAGAATAAAGTTTTTAATAATATTTATTAAGCCTTTATTATAATAATTAATTAGTAGATTATTTTAGATAATTAAAAATAGAAGCTTTTTTTAAAAGAAAGTTTTATTAGATAAATCTTTATAAAAATATAGTTATTTATATCAGAAAGTATTCTATATATTAAAAAGTTATATTTATTAAATATAAATTATATAGTAAGCTCAAATTATTACTAATTTCTAGCTGATTTTTTATTAAATTATTTATAAACTTTATTACAGGTCTGTCTTCTATTATAATATAAAATAATATTTTAAATTTAATTCCTATTATTATTAATAGATTTATAAAATAATATTATTTTTTATTTATTTTATATTTTATAACTGCTCTAGAACTTGCTAAACTTTTTTATAAAAAAATTAGATTCTAGTTTAGACTATTTTAAAGTATAATTTTAAATAAAAATTTTTTTTACTAGTAAATTTTAGTCCCGAGTTGTCTATTATATTTAAATTAAATTTTATTTATTAATAATATTTCGATCCCAGACTAATAGTTAAACTAAAAAAATAAATCAGACTTTTAAATAATATCTTTAATATTTTGTTAATAAAAATTATCTAAACTGGTTTATTCTACTATTTTCTGCTTAATTTACTTATAATAATATTTCAAATTTAACTACTAGTTATTTTTTTTAAGATTTTTTTAAACTATTTATTTAACTTTTATCTTCGTGCCGAGGTTGGTATTTTTTAGAAGATTTCTATAGTTAAAAATTAAATTAATAAGCTAACTATATTATAGAAAAACCTATAAAATTACTGGCGAAAAGCTAATAAAGTAATAAAAAAATATTATAATAAAAATATCTGCTAATAATTTTTAAAAAAAAAATCTTGTAAACTATCTACTAAAAATTTAAAAATTAAAATTCTATTTTGAAAGTTAGCTTTTTAATATATTAAATTTTTAAAAATCCTAACAGCTATTAGAAAATAAATATATTAAATTTTTTTATTTAACTGCTATAGTTAAATCTATAATATCTTTTATATATTATTATTAGAATAATAAAAATCTAGTATAAATTTATAAAACCAACTCTATTCTTCAGATTTAAAAAGAAAAGAAGTTTAAAATCGAAGATATTAAAAATAAGTAGACTTTTAATAATAAATAGTATTTTTAATTAAATAAACAAACTAGCTAAGTAAATATAATAAATAAATCCTAAAAAAATCTATAAATAATATTCAGTAAGCTATTTAAAATTATAAAAAAAAAATTAAAATAACAGAAAATATTTTATTTTTAAATATAAGAAAGACAACTAAATTTATATTAAATTATTATATTAGATATATTTAAAAATTAATACTAAAATATATAATTAAAATAAAAAATCTCTGTAAATAAGCCAGATATTTTTTAAAAAAGTACTAGATTAATCCGGCTAATTAATACTATTCTTATAAAAAATAAACAGCAAAAAATTAGAACTACTTTATTTTTTAAATATAAAAATCTTAAAAAAAAATCTTGTTGCTATATATATTATATATTTTATAGTAAATTCTTTTAAAAAATACCTGCTTGGTCCTAATTTATAAAAGAAATCTATTATTTCTAGATATTAAATAAAATATAGTTAGATTATTCGCAATAAAATAACAGCCTATAATAAAAAAAATAATAGAAAACTAGATTAAACTAGTAAATTAGCTTATAAATTAACAAAAAGTTAATAGAAAAATATATAATAATCTTAGACTTACTAGTACTGGTTAGTCTATACTTATAGTAGTAGGCCAGCTCGGCTGCTTTAAAGCCGGTGGCCAGAATTAAATAGCCGATCTAAATATAGAATATTAGATTTTAATCCAGATTCTAGTCGGAGATAGTATAATTAATAAAAAATTTCTAGCTCCAGTCCAGAATCTGTAAGAATTTAAGAGTATTTTCTAGTATATTAACTAAAGTCTAATTCTTATTAGTTTAATAAATCTTATTAGTTTAATAAATCTACCAAAAAGCTATTAAAATATATTTAATAATAAATCTAATTCTTATTAGAATATTATTTATATACTATAAATATTATAGTATTAAAAATACAGCCAGATATAAAATTTTCTATATTAATAATATTAAAATTCTTAATATTAGTTTTTAAGTAATATAAATAGAAAAAAATCTTAGATATAATAGGTATATCAGTTAAATAATAGCAAGTAATTATTAATATTATATTAAAAAATAATAAAAATAAGAATTTTAAGAAAATAAATTAATAAATAAATATTAAATAAATAATAAAAATAAGAGCAAAAACAACAAGAAAAATAAATATAAAAAAAAAATTCAGTAGAAAATCGAGATATAAAAATAAATAAAAATATATTAATTTTTTTTATTTATATATATACTTTACGTCGGATTTTAATCAGATTATTAATAAAATATATACTTTATTTATTATTTTAGAATCTTTTATTTATAAAATATATAGTTTATTAAATAATTCTTTTATTATTATAGTATTAAACTTTATTATTTAGAGAATACTACTAGCAGAAATATTTAATTAAAGTAAATAGTAAAATTATTTATAGCTATATTACTATATTAGATAGCCCGGCTTAACAGAAAAGTATAATTATTATATAATATTTATTATTATAATAGTTTATATTTACTACTATAACAGCTGCTTTAAAATTAATATGGATTTATTAAGATTTTAATTTAAATATTTATATTATTATATTACTTATCTTTTTTTTTATATAATATATTGTTCTGAGATTCTTTAGAAAAAAAGATTTTTTAAGAATTAGTTTTAAAATTAATAAGAGACTGCTTTTAACTATCTTACTTGCCTTGTCTAACCAGTATATCTACTGTATCAAGTAGTTCCTAACATTAAAACAAGCTTTTCTATATAGCAAGCTGTCTTTATACAGCTGTCTAGTTAATATCAGTCTTCTCAAAATCTTTAGTCAGATCCTGCTGTAAGTGATTATTTATAAAAACTAACATAATCGTCAACCGAGCGAGCCACGCAAGCGAGCGAGCCACCACCCCATGAATCCTTCTATCTTCAAGAACTAAAGTAATTCAGCGGTCAATTATACTACTTAAAATACGAAAATTATTTAAAGATTTGTTATATTAAGAGAGCCGAATCTGCCTTATCTTTAAAATTATAAAAACCGGTCAAGTTATCTTAATTTATAAAACTGCTAATATTTTTAATATTTCTTGCTTAACTTTTTAATACTGTATAAATAGTTGTTTATTTTATTAAGAAACTTGTTTTAATACTTGTAAACTTACTGCAAAAAAATATTTAAAAAGTAGAATTTTTTATTTAATATCTGCGGTATACTTCTAAAAAGCTCTACAGTTTAGAAAATAGCTAATATATTTATTTAAAAGCATAAAAATCAGAAAAGACTAATAATTATAAAAAAATAGATTATAAACTTTATTATATACTATAAAGTCTTAAAAAGTTGTTATTTCCGCTAGTTGAATATTAAATAGGCGAAGTATAAGAATTTATAAATTATATAAACCTGGTTTAACTATATTTAAGAGACTATATTAAAATATAAAATTCTTAGAAAAATATTTTTAATTTTAATAAAACGGGCTTTATAATAGACTAAATTGTAACAGTTAAAGTTGTTATTTAATTAAATTATTTAAAAAGACCTTTTTTATACAGCTAGATAACTGTAAATAAATAACTTTAATTAAGTATATCAACGCCGCCGGCTGAATATTAAAGCTATACTTAATTTTTAAAAAAATAAATTATATAGTAAGCTAGTATAAAATCTTAATTCCGAACAATTAAAAAATTAATATATTTTTAAATAGCTGAACAAGCAATAAAATCAGCTTATATAAATTTAAATATTATTTTATTCTATAAATAATCAACCGACAAATTATTAAATATATTTTATTAATTCTTAATAGCTATAAATTATATTTAATATCTAAGTTTAACAACTTATATTATATTAATTATATTATTTTTATTTATATATTTTCTGGTTTATTGTATTTCTACCAGCTGTTAGATATCTTTTATTTTATATCTCTTAAAAAATATATTATAGTTTAATAAAACATCTTGCATGTACCTAATATTTAAAGATTAATAAAAATAATTTTTTAGAAAAGTATCCAAAGATCTATACTATAATATTTAAAAAAACTAATATACAGAGTATTTTTAAATTTTTAGATTTAATTTTATACAATCTAAGCCAGATATTTAACAAGCTAATTTATAAGAATTTTAATAGCCGGCCAAGCAGCTAAAATTCTCGGTTAATAGTTTTAAAAATATCTGTTAATATAAATTAGTTTAAAAAATAAAAGACAAGACTTGGATAACTACTTAGTAGTATAATTAATATATTAATAAAGTCAGTCTTGAACTATATCTTTAAAGATACTGAGATATTATTAAACCAGATAATTTTAATAAAATAGAAAGTTCGAGAACTCCGCTGGACGTAGAGTGGCTAACGGCCAGGTCAGGTCAGGTCAATTAAAATTTTTATACCTGACCGCAGGTTATGGTCAGGTATAAAAATATATATATTCCTAACCAGCTTAACCTGCGGTTAACCGGTAGGTCTAATTCGCAACTAAGCTTATTTTAAAAGGCGGTAAAAAAAACAGAATATAGCTGTCTGATTTTGGCCTGATTTTAGCTTATTTCTATCTGATTTCTGCCTAAACTAGTCTTTTAAAGACTAGTCCAGGTATAACGGTTAACCGCGGTTAACCGTTCTACCTGACGGTTAATCTGATTTTATATCTTAACCTGACCGCCAGGTTATGGCCAGGTTAAGGTTAAGGTATAACAGTCAGGTTAATCCACTCTACCTGGACGAATAAAAAATTAAATACTAAAAAATAATAAAAAAATAAGCAGCTTACAGGCCTTAACAGCCTTACTATTAACAAAATAAAAAAGATATTTTAATATAAATATAAAAAAAATAAAGCTTTTTAGATTAAAGATTAAAATTAATCTTACTGCCGGGTATCTTCCAGATGCAGCGAGTACAGTATTCAAGAATATATATTTATATAATATATCTAAGTCAAAGAACTATATAAAAAGATGTTTAAAATAGTATAACTAAAGCTTTAAAATACTATATATTTGTATACAAATCAAAAATCCATGTTGGTGCTGCATTTGGTGGATCTGCTAGCTCGCTCGCTTGCGTGGCTCGCTCGGTTGACGATTACGTTACTACTATAGTATTATCTAATCTTACCCGTCGGTTGCGAGCTATCTTCCAACGTAGAATATTCTCCGCTTTCTGCTTAATATCGGACTAATAAAAACTGGGGTCGAGTATCAGGTCCTATTCTATATTCTTTACTACTATCCAATTATTCAGAGTCACCCTCCATTCGATGAAATAATATATATCAGTTCCTTCCCAGTCATCAACCCTTGTATCCCACTCTGGTACCGAATCTTGTTGTTCGGGTGGAGTACTGTATTACATGGGTACTCAGAGCCGTGATTATGGCTACAGCACCGAGGAGCATTGTCCGTAACCGAAATTTAGTGACAGTGATAAGCAAACACACTAGTTCGTTTGGGGTAATTCAAGCGTAGGGATTAGTGACAGTGATAAGCAAACGCACTAGTTCGTTTGGGGTAATTCAGGCGTGGCCCACTTTTTCTTTTTGTGTTCGCCTCTGCAGGAGCCAAGACCTCATATTCGTATTAACACTGTGTTTATAGTGACTGACTCAAGTTCCACCAAATCCAATGATTTTAGAGTCGGTACCGACAGCCACCCCGGTCCCGGAGGCTTGACATAAGCCTAACTGAATTGATGATACTCTTTCATTGGCTGACGTTGCTTTAGATTGATAATTCTTGAAATTCTTTCCAATTAGCTTACTGGGGTTTGGGGGCGCAGCGCTTGCACAAATCTTCCTTCTATCGTTTATTTTGTTGTCACTTTTGCGCGTTGATTTAATTACAGGGCCCCTGGAAATGAGACTCTTCTGTTGGGTCGTATTATAATATTCTATACTACGTATCGCCGGCCCGGCTATCAATCCTTCCCTTCTTTATAAACATCTGGGCGAGTATATAAGACTTAACGCTCTATAGCGTTACTCCTAGTGACGAAATTAAAAACATTTAATATGGTTTTCTACTAATCTAGATGCGCCATTATTCTAATAAAAAGCGTGGTTTTACAATAGGTTAAGTGTAGAGTGTTATCGAAACTAGCTTATATAGAGGAGTGGCTAGGAAAACGCGGCCTAGGACGTAGTACTTTATGCTGTATCTAGTAAGTTCAGCGTTTATCAAAGGATTTAGGATTAGTCTTGCTGACACGCATAATTTAAACGAGACCGCCTTAGATGGCCTCTAGCGTCCGCCGCGGGACCCCTTACTACAAACCGCAGAATGCTCCGAAGAAACTGTCGCGACGGTTCGTCACGACTCAGCTATTAATATAGACACCACGTAGTTACGGATTGACCCCACTCAGACGACAGAATCACCTTCGCCAGGCGGGATAAGGTGGCGTCGCAGAAACTTCATAGCGCCAGGCGTACCACATCGTCCCGGCCGGTCAGCTTGACTGTAGAGAGAGTTTCTCGTGATAGGAAGCTCTCACGCCTCTTCCACGCTTCGTCAGTCGGCACGACTAGACTCGGTTTTGAAATAGTGGGAAGAATTCGTATAGTAGGGACAAAACATTAGTCATTGCATTAAGTAATTGATATTGAAGTCTTAGTTATGTATATAGTACCAGAACGAAGGTAGCAATCGAAATTCCATAATGACGATATAGTGTCAATCTAGCTTTCAGATCCCTTTAAAAGATGCGAAATCTTCAGCCTTTTACATGAATATGGATATGAAATGTCACGTAGATGAGCCGGAGCCAGGCCAGTAGGCACCATAAGGGGTTCTTTGTGTTTGATACCGATAGACGCATGAAGCCAGGCTACTGTCGTGGATGCTGGTGCCAGGGATCAACATCTCCGATGGCAGGCCATAGATCGTCGACTGTTCATTCACGCAGAATATCGCGTAGTATGTTGTGAGTTATTCTACTTCGGCGAACACGCACCACTTTTAAATATTTGTTTAATGGTGGCTCAAGCAAAGAGTACAGCATTTATTAGCTTAAGACACATCGATTAGTCCTATTACAAAGTATTACAAGCTTGGAGCAGAGAAAGAAAAACTATATAATTATTGATGTTCAAAAGAAGTGAACGGGAAAAAATTGGCGTAATTAGCAAGTTGAGACCCTGGTATAGGAGGGTTGCAGATGGTTTGCTGGCGGGAGATACATACGGCTTGAGCCCAGAACGGCAATCGTTGATGGAGGAAGAGAAGCATTTTTTCTCTATACATTGGAGTAAAAGCTAAATATCGATCTCGGTTTCAACGACCTAAATACAGGTAACATTCCTCTTTTCTTTCCATAGCCCTCCACCTCTATTCAACTGGATCCACTTTTAAAGCAGCATCCAAGATGATCAACCCTTCGCTACACCTCCGAGACAGTCAAGGGCCCAGCGAGGGAAGGGGCAATACAAAGTGTTATTCCACTCAAAACCTCTAATTCGCGAAAGCAGTGCGGTCAAATTTTCTCCAACATCCTATAGCTTAAAAATCCTGTGGGACGAAATGAAAGCCTGTACAGTGGACCAATCTCGGCATTTATGGACTGCATCCCAGCCATTGGAGCCTTGAAAGCTGGCATTACTGAGGTATCTCGGTTTTTCGAGTGACAAATCGGCACTGCACATGACGGCCTAGGAAGAAGGTTTTTAGTCTCAACTTGTCCCGGTTCTGTTAGGTGTAATCGCCAGATTGAACTTACTTGACGGAGATATTCCACGCAGTGCGTACCATGTTTCAGTGTGGTAATGTTGCCATACCTCTCCCAGTCGAGGAGTATATGTTTCAATTCGCCCTGACACCTCCATGTCAGTCAAGACATTATGCTTGGTATTGACACATCCCGGGAAAGTAATTAAAGACATACAACGCAGTGAAGCTGGTGAAGTAATGATATAACATAACCTTCACTTCGCTCGGATAACGGATTGCCGAGATGGAATTTCTGCAGAGGAATCCCCCCCGAAAGCCCATATTTCGCAGGCTCAGGTATCTCAACCCAAGCACCTAAAAAGTCACCTGTTAGTCATTTATAAAACGGCATAATATGTTCTTCGACATCTATCTTACCATTATATAAATCATCCCAGATGGTATGCAAGGGTGAGAGCGGCGCATTCCAGGCACCATCGTAGGGATCCGTGACTTCGTAGTCATGGTTTTCCATAAACAACGTGTCGACAATAGGTACTGAATCAAGGCAAATCAGCTTGAAGCCTTGCAACTGTATTTTGGGAGCCAGCCCTAAGCGAAACGACTTACTGTCTCCATACAATTTCATCAATCCGGGATGAATCAAATTGGTACATGTTGCAGAAGCGCGATGTGTGATATACATGGCGGCGCCAAGAAGGAATGAAGCAACCACAACTAGGCCAACCCAGCCATAACCCAGAATATCCTTTGGACAAGAAGATATCGACTCCATGGGCTGCCCGCAGTTTGAGCAGGAAGATTTGCCATTGTCCACGACTATACCGCGTATAGGCTCATATTTTCCGTTAGCCGATTGTCGGCTTTTGAAAGCATGCAAAGAGAACTTGAAGATCATATCAAAAGAGCCTGCTATGTAAAGTGAGCCCGTATATTTGGTACAATTGATTTTATACTTGCAAGGCGACTTTGCCGGTGTTTGTTGTCCTTGGGAACTCAGGACTTCCAAGAAATTTGCCAGGAGTAACAAGCACGACATTGACCTCCTCGGCCTAGTGCATTTCCCACCTTCTTTAGCCTTTCGAATTGTTGCTTCCGTAATCAGATATTGCTAGCGGTTTCTTGAGCACTGAGAAGTTTAGCGGCTATGGGGCCAAATACGAGGCTCTAGTCTCTGTAATCGACTCGTGGGCGCATTGTGGATCCTTCAAGAGTCCTTCAGGAATCATGAACTCCCAGCCAGGTAAAAAGAAATGCAATTTTAACCATCTGCTAGTGCTTACCCGTCCTTTTTTCGGACATTATCGGATCTTATTCCACAATAAAACAATTTTCCCTCCGGATAAAGATTTATGTCTCAATTCACCGACGGCATTCACTCAATACGCTAGTCCTCAATTCGCCGGTCCTGATAGTGCTGGTTCTGAATGCGCTGTGATTGGAAAGCGTGAGGAAACAGTCAAAACTCGGCCTTTAAGTCGTCGGAGAGTCAGGCCTGATTCTTGGAATTCGATGAATATAAATAGTCCGTCCGGCCTTTTCCTCTAGAAACTGTTCTCTGAAGGCTCACAGATCAAGCATAAACAAAAGCAAACCTTGAAGGTGATTCTCATTTCGAACGGACAGCCAATAGTCGCTGCTATTCTAACATCCTGAGATAATAGCAGAGCAATTTGTCAGGTTTTTTTCACGTGAAATTTCATCACCATGAAATCCGTTCTCGTTCTCTTTGCCTTGGGACTCTTTTCCAGCCAAGTATCTGCCTGCGCGACCCCGGGCGATTATTGCAACGATTGGGGCGAGACTGCTTGCGAATGTAATGAGGGTTACCTTGTAAGTTATTTGGATAAATTGCTCGTTTTCTTTTCTGACATTTTGCAGTTGGAATGCACTCCTGTCCTAGCACCTGAGATTGACGGCGAGGGTGGTGAGACAGAAGTGCTCTGGGGCAGAGTCAAAAATTGTCCCGTCCCAGCCGATGGCGGATTACAATGTGTTAATGGCGCTTGCACATCTTAAGGGTATTATTCTCACGTTTCTAAAATCGTTTCTGCTTGTTTGGAGCTGAGTGTACACATCAATCCATTTGCTCCGAACATACTTGTGCTATAGTGAAGATTGAAATTTATTCAGTAAGGCTGGGGTAAAAGCGCTGTGTATACTATTATTGTAAAAGCTTAAATACATAGGAGAGTAGAAATAGGCTAAATCTTATACCGTATAGTCAAGGCCAGGGCACTGGCAAGATAAAAATCAGCAACCAGTATCACGGTCTTCTCAGATGCCTTAGGAAAGCAGAATCAACTGGGTGCGGCAGCAGTAGTTCTAGACTGTAATCTACAGGTTCTAAAATCTCGATAAATTAGTATTAGCTCGATAAAGTACTGGTCACTCTATAAAACTAAGCTTATAATAATTTACTATACTATTAGATTAGTATTTCAGCTAGCATAGAAAAACTAAAGAAGCACAGAAACAAATCATAAACCAATAATAATTTTTAGTAATAGTATATCTATTTTATAGATAATCAGAAACTTATAGAATAAATTAGATTAGTATATTATTTTAACTATTTACTACTCAGCTGGTAAGTTAAAAGCCCGAGATACTCTACTATAACTATAATAAATACCAGGCTACTACAGAAACTCTAAAACTAAAGCAGCCGACCTAGAGTGGCTAACGGCCAGGTCAGGTCAGGTTAATTGGAATTTTTATACCTGACCGCCAGGTTATGGTTAGGTTAAGGAAATTTTTATATCTGACCGCAGTATAGCTAAAAAAAAAATAATTAACTGTTTTAACTATTCTTAATACTAAGACTTGTCTGCTATATTTATTTAAGTTCTAGCACGGTTAAAGTATATTTAGATTAAGCGGTTATTAACCTGACCATCTTAACTATTGTCTAAAAGTATATAGAAATAAGCTTTTAAAATTAGAAAAAAATAATTAAGAAAAGTATTAGTATCTTTTTTATTTCTATTTTAAAGAATTAATCAGAGATTTTTAATAGTATTAATAAAATTTAGCTTTTTATAAAATTATAGTTCTTACAGTAAAAAATATATATAAAAATATATAATTACAGCTCGGTTTAAGCTGTATATCTTAATTATAATATATAATATTAGAAAAACTGTATATTTACTAATAATCAGACTATTAAAAATAAATATACTGTTTTTATTCTATTATTCTTCTTCTTACTTTAGCTTAGATAGTTTATTATATTTTTATTTTTATCTAAAAAAGCTGAATTGTCTGTATAATAGATTAAATTTAAAAAGAAATCTGTATAATATTATTTATATAGTTTTTTTCGGCAACCGTACTTTCTAATAACTACTTTATTAAATACTAGATACTATAAGAATAGTCTATTATTTTTATTTTTTTAATCTAGTTAACCTTTTTTATTCTTTTTACTTAGTTAATTTTTTTAATTTATTTAATTTTTTTAACTCTAAGTATTCCAGAAACTTATTATTAATTATACTAATCTTATTTTATTTATTTAGTTTAACTAATTCTTTCGTGTAATAATAATATATATTCCGAAGTTTTTTTATATTTTTCTTCTTTTTTCTTTTTTTTTTTATGCTTAAAATTCTTATATCTTAGTACTAAATAAATTAGTTTTTAATTATTTAAACAGCTTTTATAAATATTGTATTTTTTATAAAGAACTTTATATAAGTCTTTTTTAGATTTTTTCTATAAATATTAAAGTAATCTGACTAACCTAACTAATCTAACCGACTAAAATAAATAAAATACAGCAAGCGTCTTAGCTATATTTAAAATATAATAGATTATATTTATATAAAAGTATATTTTAAAATAAAATAAACTGTTTTTGCAGAATTTTCTATTTTTTTTTTTCTATAGTTATTATTTATAAAGTAGTCTTAGAATTATAAGTTAATTACAGTTATCTGGCTTATTTTTAGAGAATATTATTAAATTTTCTTTTTCTATTTTTTAGATATTTATAAACTATAATAATATTTAAACTAAGATAAGCTTTTTAAGCCAGATCTTTTCTTTTTTTTTAAATCTTTAGATTATGTGTGTTGTAAAAAATTGAAAGATTATTTTATATCTAATTTATAAAAAAAAATATTTTATTTTTTAGAATTAATAGTAGAAGACAATTTTTTTTAAAGCCTGTATATAAATTTGAAAACTATTATTTTATTTTAGTTAAAAGAAGATATTAATAATATAAAATAACTTTCAGAAAGATATATTATTTTTTAATAAAATTTTTTATATTTATTATATTACCTGTCTTTATATTCTGTAACACCCGGAAATTAAAAACTTAGAAACTAATTTTATAAGCTATTATTTTTACAAGAATTATAAAAAGAAAATACTATTAATAGTATTTAAATAAATAATTAGTTAGATACTAAGTAAAGGGCTATTATAGATATTTATTTATTCTTTTAATATAAATCTTTTTTAATTATTATTTTTTCTAGGTTTTTACAGTTTATAATAAACAGAACTTTTAGAATTAAGTTTTATATTTTATAATTATCTATTATCTACTATTCCGAACTGTTAAGTATATTTAATTTAAATAGATAATTAATTTTATAATTTTATTTTTCTGCTGAAAATCAAATTTTTTTAATTAAGTACAGATTAAAGAATATTTCTTAAAATTATTAAAAAATATATATATATAGCTGTTATTAAAGTTCTTAAATATTAAAAGAATATTAGTTATAGTAAACTACTAAATTAGTTCTAATTAGAAAATATTTCTTATTTTAACTAAATATTTTTTAATAAAAAATATAAATTATTATAAAGTTTTATTAGGCTTCCGACTGGTATTTAAATCTTATACTAGTAAAAATCTAGCTATAATTATTTTATTAGTTTTATACAAATATAATTTATTCTATTAATTATTAGATATAATAACTAATAATACTAGTAATAATAGTTTAATATTTAGTATAATCTTATCTAAACTTTGGATTCAGCTTAGCCAAAGCACCCAGCTTTATAATACTTTATTTAACCCTAATCTTGTAATAATTATTTAAAACTAGTATTATATATTCTATTTTATTTATATAATTTAGCTTGTAGTTAATATTTTTCTGTAGAAACTTTAGATTAAGGCCTTAAATAGTACTATCGAATATATATAAAAAAATTATAATAAAAATTTTAAAACCTTTTCTGGTATTTTAAGAATTCTTAAAAAAATATATTCTAAAAGCTATTTATAAAAGATTAATACAAAAAGCTTCTATTATAATAGAAACTATTTAAATTAGTCTTTTATAAACGGGTTCTAAAGGTTTTCTTTTAATAATAGCTAATAATACTAATTTTTAATTATAGATTCGGAAGATTATACAATTTATAAATATAAGCTTTTAATATTATAAAAAGTTTTAGTTTATTTAATAATTTAAATTAGGCTTGGTTTATTATCTTTTTTTTAACTATAAAACTTGCTGGAACTTAATCTATTTTATAATTTACCGGATATTTAATTTTTATTAAATAATTAATAGTTTTATTTAGTATTATAATTATAATAATATTAATTATTTTTATTCTACTATAATTAAATAGAAATAGATAGAATATCTTTTTAAGCTTTTATACTTCTTTTTTTTTTTATATTATATTTATCTAAGAACAGTAGGCCTACTGTTTATAAAATTTATAATATTTATAATAATCTTTTTAATTATTTAGATTACTTAATTAACCGACTAGTAAAAAAGTAGGTACTCTAGAAAAAAAAAATTTTTAAAGATTTATAAAATATATATTAAAAACTCTAAAAATACTATTATTATATTTACCAAATAGAAGGCTATATTTATATAATTATAACTATTTTAAATCTGATGTTAAAGTTTAAGAAGTTTAAAAAGAATATCTGGCTAAATAATAATATTAATTAATATTTTAAGTACTAAACTATTTTTAAAAAAATATTCTATTTCTATTATAGTTAGAATCTGGTTATTAATATATTATTAATTATCTCCGGGTTACTGTTAGGCCTGGATAAAGCCTTTTATAATATTTTTAAATACCGAAAACTCTTACCGGCAGCTAAAATATTTAAAAAACTTAAGATATATTTAGATATTAAAAATATATAGCTTATTAAAATATTTTTAATTAAACTAATACTATTCTAGATATTATAGAATATATTAATATTTTTATTTACTGGAAGTCCTGCTGTAATTAGTTTTTTATTTTTTATTAAATAATTAAAGATTTTTTTTTAGTTGCTACCAATAGTATTAGTATTAAATATTTATTTAATAATTCTTAAAATATCTGCTACTATTGCTGAAGCTGTCTTTATTCTAATATAATTAAAATAATAATATTTTAGATATATACTGATTGTTTTACTATTAATAAAAAATACTAGAATATTTTTAATAATCTTAATTTAAATTCGATTATTTTTATACCTAAGAAATAAAAAAAGAATAAAATAATTATTATTTTTTATATTAGTAAAAATAAGAATATAGATAATCTTAAAAATAATCTAAAAAATAGATTATTATTAGAAATAGAAAAGCTAGCTTTATCTAAGTCTTTAAATATTATATATACTTAAATAAAAATAGAGACCCGGTCTTTTTAATTTTTTACTACTATAATTATTATTCTAGATAGTATAAAGAATAGTATGATTTTATTAGTTTATTTAATATTAAATTTTATATTTTTTATACTAGATTCTGTAAATATTTTTTTTAAAGTATAATATACTTTTTGGAATCACAAAAAAAGAGGTTAAACAGATTAAATAAATTAAATAGATTAAATAAATTAAATAGATTAAACAGGTTAAGTAGATAAGCTAAATCTAGATAATATTATTATATTATAATTAAAAGTATATTATACTTTGTATATTATTTGTATAAAAGAAATATATATATTATTAATTAATCTATAATTATTAATCTATCTACTATATCTAATCTTTCTAACCGGCAGGTATAAATAGTTAAAATAATAATTATATTTTAATCTGACTATAATCGTATGGTTAAAATTTTTTTATATCTTAATCTAACCGCCAGGTTATGGTTAGGTTAAGGTTAAGATATAACAGTCAGGTTAATCTACTCTAAGCCGACCAGCTAGCTAAGAATATAATAAATATAAAAAAAATATTTCTTTAAATATCTTTATTTATAGAAGAAAGAATATATACACAGAAAGATCTATAAAAAATAGAAAAGAATAAAAAATCTTAAAAAATAACAGATATTTATATTATATTAATTTATATTAATTAAAAGCTGCTATCTAGTAGGTTTTATTATTTATACAGCTTATTTTCTTAAAATTAAATATATATCTGCTTATACAGCTCTGCACAGATTATTTATAGCTAGTTATATATTAAAAATAATATAGCTTCTAAGAAAATAATCTATATAAATATAAAATAATAAAAATATTTATATATATATTTATTAACTATCTGCAGCTAAGCGCTATATATTAAATACTGCAGAAAAAGATTGAAGTAGAGTGGATTAACCTGACTGTTATATCTTAATCTTAATCTGGCCATAACCTGGCGGTCAGATTAAGATATAAAAAAATTTTAACTATATAGTTATAGTTAGATTAAAATATAATTATTATTTTAACTATTTATATCTACTAATTAGAAAAATTAAATATAATAGATAGATTAATAACTGTAGATTAATTAATAATATATATATTCTTTTTATATAAATAATATATAAAGTATAATATACTTTTAATTATAATATAATAATATTCTCTAGATTGAGTTTATTTATTTAATATTATAATATAGTTCTAATTCTTCCGATTTATTTATTTAATTTATTTAATTTATTTAACTTATTTAATTTATTTAATCTACTTAATCTATTTAATTTATTTAATTTATTTAACCTCTCTTCCCGTAGAGCTGAGGGGTAGAGTGGATTAATCTGACTGTTATATCTTAATCTTAATCTGACCATAATCTGGCGGTTAGATTAAAATATAAAAAAATTTTAACCGTACGGTTATAATTAGATTAAGATATAATTATTATTTTAACTGTTTATACCTACCGGTCAGAAAGATTAGATATAACAAATAGATTAATAACTATAGATTAATTAGTAATATATATATTTCTTTTATATAAATAATATATAAAGTATAATATACTTTTAATTATAGTATAGTAATATTATCTAGATTTAGCTTATCTGCTTAATTTATTTAATCTATTTAATCTATTTAATTTATTTAATCTGTTTAACCTGCTTAATCTTTTTTCTTATAATTCCGAGAAATATACTATATTTTAAAAAAAATATTTACAAAATCTAGTATAAGAAATATAAAATTTAATATTAAATAAACTAATAAGATTATACTATTTTTTATACTGTTTAGAATAATAATTATAATAACAAAGAAATTAAAAAGACCGGATTTTTATTTTTATTTAAATATATATAATATTTAAAGACTTAAATAAAACTAGTTTTTTTATTTCTAATAATAATCTATCTTCTGGATTATCTTTAAGATTATCTATATTTTTATTTTTACTGATATAGAAGATAATAATTATTTTATTTTTTTTTTATTTTTTAGATATAAAGATAATTAAATTCGGATTAAGATTATTAAAAATATTCTAGTACTTTTTATTAATAGTAAAATAATTAGTATATATCTAAAATATTACTGTTTTAATTATATTAAAATAAAGACAGCTCCGGCGATAGTAGCAGATATCTTAAGAACTATTAAATAAATATTTAATATTAATATTATTAGTAGCAACTAAGAGAAAATCTTTAGCTATTTAATAAAAAATAGAAAACTAATTACAGCAGGATTTTTAGTAAGTAAAAATATTAGTATATTTTATAATATCTAAAATAATATTAGTTTAATTAAAGATATTTTAATAAGCTATATATTTTTAATATTTAAATATATTTTAAGTTTTTTAAATATTTCGGCTGCCGGTAAGAGTTTTCGGTATTTAAAAATATTATAAAAGGCTTTATCCAGGCCTGACAGTAATCCGAAGATAATTAATAATATATTAATAACTGGATTCTAACTATAATAGAAATAGAATATCTTTTTAAAAATAGTTTGGTATTTAAGATACTAGTTAATATTATTATTTAGCTAGATATTTTTTTTAAATTTTTTAAATTTTAATATCGGATTTAGAATAATTATAATTATATAAATATAGCCTTCTGTCTAATAGATATAATAGTAGTATTTTCGGAGCTTTTAATATATATTCTGTAAGTCTTTAAAGATCTTTTTTTTTAGAATATCTGCTTTTTTACCAGTCGGTTGATTAAGTAATCTAAATAATTAAAAAAATTATTATAGATATTATAGATTTTATAAACAGTAGGTCTACTATTCTTAGATAAATATAATATAAAAAAAAAAAAGAAATATAAAAGCTTAAAAAAATATTTTATCTGTTTTTATTTAATTATAGTAGAATAAAAATAATTAATATTATTATAATTATAGTACTAAATAAAACTGTTGATTATTTAATAAAGATTAAGTATCCGGTAAATTATAAGATAGATTAAGTTTTAGTAAGTTTTATAATTAAAAAAAAAATAGTAGATTAAGTCTAATTCGAATTATTAAATAAGTTAAAACTTTTTATAATATTAAGAACTTATATTTACAAATTATATAATTTTCTAAATTTATAATTAAGAATTAGTATTATTAGTTATTATTAAAAAAAATTTTTAGAATCTGTTTATAAAAAACTAATTTAGATAGTCTCTACTATAATAAAAGCTTTTTATATTAGTTTTTTATAAATAGCTTCTAGAATATATTTTTTAAGAGTTTTTAAAATACTAGAAGAGACTTTAAGACTTTTATTATAATTCTTTTATATATATTTAACAGTACTATTTAAAGTCTTAATCTAAAGTTTCTGTAGAAGAATATTAATTATAAACTAAATTATATAAATAAAATAGAATATATAATATTAGTTTTAAATAATTATTACAAGATCGGGGTTAAGTAAAATATTATAAAGCTAAATACTTTAGCTGAACTAAGTCCAAAGTTTAGATAAGATTATATTAAATATTAAACTATTATTACTAGTATTATTAGTTGTTATATCTAATAACTGATAGAATAGATTATATTTGTATAAAACTAATAGAATAATTATAGCTAGATTCTTACTAGTATAAAATCTAAATACCGGTTGGAAGCCTAATAGAATTTTATAATAATTTATATTTTTTATTAAAAAATATTCAGTTAAAATAAAAAATATTTTTTAATTAGAACTAGTCCAGCAGTCTACTATAACTAATATTCTTTTAATATTTAAGAATTTTAATAACAGCTATATATATATATTTTTTAATAATTTTAAAAAATATTCTTTAATCTGCACTCGATTAAAAAAACTTAATTTTTAGTAAAAAAATAAAGCTGTAAGATTAATTATTTATTTAAATTAAATATACTTAATAGTTCAGAATAGTAGGCGACAGGTAATTATAAAGTATAAAACTTAATTCTAAAAATTCTGTTTATTATAGGCTGTAGAGGCCTAAAGAAAATAATAATTAAAAAAGATTTATATTAAAAAAATAAATAAATATCTATAATAGTTTTTTATTTAGTATCTAACTAATTATTTGCTTAAATACTACTAATAGTATTTTTTTCTTATAATTTTTGTAAAGATAGTAGCTTATAAAACTAGTTTCTGAGTTTTTAATTTTCGGGTATTATAAAATATAAAGACAAATAATATAATAGATATAAGAGATTTTATTAGAAAATAATATATTTTTCTAAAAGCTGTTTTATATTATTAATATCTTTTTCTGATTAAAGTAAAATAGTAGTTTTCGAGCTTGTATATAGATTTTAGAAAAGATTATTTTCTGCTATTAATTTTAGAAAGTAAAGTATTTTTTTTTATAAATTAGATATAAAATAATCTTTCAATTTTTTGCAACACACATAATCTGGAGATTTAAAAAAAAAAAAAAAATCTAGCTTAAAAAGCTTATCTTAGTTTAAATATTATTATAATTTATAAATATCTAAGAAATAGAAGAAGAGGGCTTAATAATATTCTTTAAAAATAAGTTAAATAACTATAATTAACTTATAATTCTAAGACTACTCTATAAATAATAGATATAGAAAAAAAAAAATAGAAAATTTTATAAAAATAATTTATTTTATTTTAAAATATATTTTTATATAAATATAATCTATTATATTTTAAATACAGCTAAGGCGCCTGCCGTATTTTATTTATTTTAATTAGTTAGATTAGTCAGATTAATTAGATTATTTTAATATTTATAGAAAAGATTTAAAAAAAACTTATATAGAGTTTTCTATAAAAAATATAATATCTGTAAGAGCTGTTTAAATAATTAAAAACTAATCTATTTAATACTAAGATATAAGAATTTTAAGTATAAAAAAAGAAAAAAAAAAGAAGAAAAATATAGAAAAACTTTAGAATATATATTATTATTATACGGGGGAATCGGTTAAATTAAATAAATAAAATAAGATTAGTATAATTAATAGTAGATTTTTAGAATACTTAAAGTTAAAAAAATTAAATAAATTAAAAAGATCAACTGGGTAAAAAAAATAAAAAAAATTAATTAGATTAAAAAAATAAAAATAATAAACTACTTTTATAGTATCTAATATTTAATAAAATAATTATTAGAAAGTACGGTTGCTAAAAAAAACTATATAAATAGTATTATACAGATTTTTCTTTAAGTTTAATTTATTATATAAATAATTTAGCTTTTTTAGATAGAAATAAGAATATAATAGACTATCTAAGCTAAAGTAAGAAGAAAAATAGTAAAATAAAAATAATATATTTATTTTTAGTAGTCCGATTATTGGTAAATATATAGTTTTTCTAATATTATATATTATAATTAAGATATACGGCTTAAACCGAGCTGTAATTATATATTTTTATATATATTTCTTATTATAAGAATTATAATTTTATAAAAAGCTGAATTTTATTAATACTATTAGAAATCTCTAATTAATTTTTTAAAATAGAGATAAAGAAGATACTAATACTTCTTTTAATTATTTTTTTCTGATTTTAAAAGCTTGTTTTTATATATTTTTAGACAACAGTTAAGATGGTTAAATTAATAACTGTTTAATCTAAATATATCTTAACCATACTAGAGTCTAAATAAATATAATAAATAGGTTTTAATACTAAAAATAATTAAGACAGTTAACTGTCTTTTTTTTAGCTATACTACAATTAGATATAAAAATTTTTTTAATCTGGCCATAACCTGGCGGTCAGATATAAAAATTCCAGTTAACCTGACCTGACCTGGCTGTTAGCCACTCTACTGAGGGGTATATTATATTTTAAAAAAAATTTTTACAGAATCTAGTATAAAAAAAAAATATCTAATATTAAATAAATTAATAAAATTATACTACTTTTTATACTGTCTAGAACAGTAATTATAATAATAAAAAAATTAAAAAAATCAGATCTCTATTTCTATGTAAGTATATATAATATTTAAAGACTTAAATAAAACTAGCTTTTTTATTTTTAATAATAATCTATTTTTTAAATTATTTTTAAGATTATTTATATTCTTATTTTTATTAATATAAAAAATAATAATTATCTTATTCTTCTTTTACTTCTTAGATATAAAGATAATTAAATCCGGATTAAAATTATTAAAAATATTCTAGTACTTCTTACTAATAATAAAATAATTAATATATATTTAAAATATTATTATTTTAATTATATTAATATAAAAACGGCTCCGGCGATAGTAATAGATATTTTAAAAATTATTAAATAAATATTTAATATTAATATTATTAGTAATAACTAAAAGAAAATTTTTAACTATTTAATAAAAAATAAAAAACTAATTATAGTAGGACTTCTAGTAAATAAGAATATTAGTATATTTTATAATATTTAAAATAATATTAGTTTAATTAAAGATATTTTTATAAGCTATATATTTTTAATATCTAAATATATTTTAAGTTTTTTAAATATTTTAGCTGCTGGTAAAAGTTTTTAATATTAAAAAATATTATAAAAAACTTTATCTAGATCTAACAGTAATCCGGAGATAATTAATAATATATTAATAATTAGATTCTAACTATAATAAAAATAGAATATTTTTTTAAAAATAATTTAGTATTTATAATATCAGTTAGTATTATTATCCAGCCAGATATTTTTTTTAAATTTTTTAAGCTTTAATATTAGATTTAAAATAATTATAATTATATAAATATAATCTTCTATTTAGTAAATATAATAATAGTATTTTTAAAGCTTTTAATATATATTTTATAAGTTTTTAAAAATCTTTTTTTTAAAATATCCGCTTTCTTACCAGTTAGTTAATTAAATAATTTAAATAATTAAAAAAATTATTATAAATATTATAAATCTTATAAATAGTAAGCCTACTGTTTTTAAATAAATAGAATATAAAAAAAAAAATATAAAAGCTTAAAAAAATACTTTATCTATTTTTACTTAATTATAATAAAATAAAAATAATTAATATTACTATAATTATAATACTAAACAAAACTCTTAATTATTTAATAAAAATTAAATATCCGGTAAATTAAAAAATAAATTAAATTTTAGTAAGTTTTATAGTCAAAAAAAAATAATAAACTAAGTTTAATTTGAGTTATTAAATAAACTGAAACTTTTTATAGTATTAAAAGCTTATATTTATAAATTATATAATCTTTTAAATCTATAATTAAGAATTAGTAAAATTAGTTATTATTAAAAAAAGATTTTTAAAATTTATTTATAAAAAACTAATCTAAACAGTCTTTATTATAAATAATAAAAATTTTTTATATTAGTTTTTTATAAATAGCTTCTAGAATATATTTTTTTAAAAATTCTTAAAATACCAGAAGAGGCTTTAAGACTTTTATTATAAATTTTTTATATATATTTAATAATACTGTTTAAAACTTTAATCTGAAGTTTTTACAAAAAAATATTAATTATAAACTAAATTATATAAGTAAAATAAAATATATAATACTAGCTTTAAATAATTATTATAAGATTAGAATAGAATAAAATATTATAAAATTAAATATTTTAACTAAACTAAATCTAGAGTTTAGATAAGATTATATTAAATATTAAACTATTATTACTAGTATTATTAGTTATTATACCTAACAACTAATAAAATAGATTATATTTATATAAAACTAATAAAATAATTATAGTTAGATTTTTACTAATATAAGATTTAGATACCGGTCGGAAGCCTAGTAGAATTTTATAATAATCTATATCTTTTATTAAAAAATATTTAATTAAAATAAGAAATACTTTTTAATTAAAACTAGTCTAATAGTTTACTATAATTAATATTTATTTAATATCTAAAAACTTTAATAACAGCTGTATATATATATTTTTTAATAACTTTAAAAAATATTTTTTAAGTTATACTTAATTAAAAGAATTTGATTTTTAATAAAAAGATAAAACTATAAGATTAATTATTTATTTAAATTAAATATACTCAACAGTTTAATATAGTAAATAATAGGTAATTATAAAATATAAAATTTAATTCTAAAAGTTTTATTTATTATAAACTGCAGAGACCTAAAAAAAGTAATAATTAAAAAAGATTTATTTTTAAAAAATAAATAAATATTTATAATAATTTTTTATTTAGTATCTAGCTAATTATTTACTTAAATATTATTAATAATATTTTTTTTATAATTCTTACAAAGATAGTAGCTTATAAAACTAGTTTCTAAATTTTTAATTCCCGGATATTATAAAATATAAAGATATATAATATAATAAATATAAAAAATCCTATTAAAAAATAATATATTTTTTTAAAAACTATTTTATATTATTAATATCTTTTTTTAATTAAAGTAAAATAGCAGTTTTTAAGCTTATATACAGACTTTAAAAAAGATTATTTTTTATTATTAATTTTAAAAAATAAAAAGTTTTTTTTTATAAATTAAATATAAAATAATCTTCCGATTCTTCGCAACGCGCGTAATCTGGAGATTTAAAAAAAAAATCTAGCTTAAAAAGCTTATTTTAATTAGAATATTATTATAGTTTATAAAGATCTAAAAAATAAAAAAAAAAAACTTAATAATATTCTTTAAAAATAAGCCAGATAATTATAATTAACTTATAATTTTAAAACTACTCTATAAATAATAAATATAAAAAAATAAAAGTAGAAAATTCTATAAAAACAGTTTATTTTATTTTAAAATATATTTTTATATAAATATAATCTATTATATTTTAAATATAGCTAAAATATCTGCTGTATCTTATTTATTTTAGAAAATCTAATAAACAAAAAATTATATTTTAAGTTTAAGATTATAAAAATTAGATTAATTAGATCGGTTAGATTATTCTTATATTAATAAAAAAAATCTAAAAAAGGCTTTTATAGAACCCTCTAAAAAATATAATATCTAATATTTAATTAAATAATTATTAGAAAGTATAGTTGCCGAGAAAAACTATATAAATAATATTATATAAAAATTATAATATAATTCTAACTCTTCTAACTTATTTATTTAATCTATTTAATTTATTTAATCTATTTAATCTGTTTAATCTATTTAATCTATTTAATTTGTTTAATTTACTTAATCTGCTTAATCTACTTAACTTATTTAATCTATTTAATTTATTTAATTTATTTAATTTATTCAATTTATTTAATTTCTTAAATCTACTATCTTTAATCGCCTATTATATAACCCCGAATCTGCTTAAAAATCTTTTTATTTCTAAATTTTTTTATAGTTTTTTAAGCTATATCTTATTTATAAATCTAAAAATAGTCTAATTAAATAGCTAGTTAAAAATAAGAAAATAAGTTATTAAAATATTATTAATTTATTATTTATTTTATTATTTTATTTATTATTATCTGTATCTGCCAGCCTGCAACTTAACAGTAGGTTTTTTTTTAAATTTAATTTATAATACAGATAATTTAGCTTTTTTAAATAAAAAATAAAAATATAATAGACTATCTAAGCTAGAATAAAAAAAAGAATAATAAAATAAAAATAATATATTTATTTTTAGTAATCTAATTAGTAATAAATATATAGTTTTTTAGCTATTATATAATATAATTAAAATATACAATCTAAACCGAGTTATAATTATATATATTTATATATATTTCTTATTATAAAAGCAACAGTTTTATAAAAAACTAAATTTTATTAATATTACTAAGATTTTCTGATTAATTTTTTTAGATAGAAATAAAAAAAATACTAATATTTTTCTTAGTTATTATTTTTTAATTTAAAAAGCTTGTTTCTATATATTTTTAGATAATAATTAAAATAGTCAGATTAATAACCACTTAATTTAAATATATTTTAACTATACTAAAATCTAAATAAATATAACAGAAGAATCTTAGCACTAAAAATAGTTAAAATAGTTAACTGTTTATTTTTTAGCTATACTATAGTTAGATATAAAAATTTTCTTAATCTGGCTATAACCTGGCGGTCAGGTATAAAAATTCTAATTAACCTGACCTGACCTGGCCGTTAGCCACTCTAGATCGAAGAAGCCTTAAATAATATATTAGATATACTAGAAAAAGCAGATTAAAATAAAAAAAAATAAGCTATAAAATATCCTTCTAAAGAGTAGTATTTTTTAAACAGTTCTAGACTTCGCGGAGATATTATAGAGATTTTAAAATTATATATTATAAAAATAGTAGAATATAATCTTAAATACCGGTCTATACAGGTCTTAACAAGGCTCTAAGTTTGTTAGAAAAGTAATAGCTCACGTTTAAAGATATATATAGAAAGTATAGATAGTGAATTCTGTATATCACCTTAGGCGAGGGGTCAGTGTATGAATCATCATCATCATCATCGGCTGTATAATCATCTTCAATATTAATGATAACAGTGCCTCCGGCCTTTTATGCCTGATGTAATTGTCCCGGTAGACGGTTTTAAGCCCTTGATTATATAGAGTTTATATAACAGAAAGACTAAAAAATCCGGCAGGACTCTTGTTAGTCAGTTTTCTTTGTAAATATATCTTAGACCGGATATTCATACTTTCTTCTTTTATATAGCTTGGATGCTTGTATTATATGTTATATGGCCACCAGTCTAAAGAGGAGAACTATTCCTCTTAAATACTAATTTAATATTTATAGGGTTCTATTTATTAAAAAGAGGTTGGTTCAGTATAATTAAGCAATTAGTCTTTCGGCTTTATTAAGCTATTTAAGTATAAAAGACAAGTTTTATTCTTAAAATCTATTAATATTACTGATTAAAGTTGTCGAGCTGACTTGCTGTAGATAGAGTGGATTAACCTGACTGTTATATCTTAATCTTAACCTAACCATAATCTAGCGGTTAGATTAAGATATAAAAGAATTTCAACTATATAGTTACAGTTAGATTAAAATATAATTATTATTTTAACTATTTATATCTGCCGGTTGGAAAAACCAGATATAATAAATAGATTAATAACTATAAATTAATTAATAATATATATATTTTTTTTATATAAATAATATATAAAATATAATATACTTTTAATTATAGTATAATAATATTATCTAGATTTAGCTTATCTGCTCGATCTGTTTAACCTATTGAATCTATTTAATCTATTTAATCTATTTAATCTATTTAATCTATTTAATCTATTTAATCTATTTAATCTATTTAATCTATTTAATCTATTTAATCT